>NC_079512.1:39054574-39095612 GCF_000801105.2 Raphanus sativus
CCATTGAGATGAGTGGCTTTCTAGAACTCAAGTATGTGTGTAACATAAGTTTCTACTTTTTGCAAGTTCTTCAAACAATTTTGATGATGCTATCTATATATGTAACTTTTTTTTTTCAAACTCATGAATAGGTGTGAAATCATAAGGAATGGGATGAAAGAGTACCTTACGCCAATGGGACCTACTCCTCTCCATGTGAATCCAATCTTTGAGATAGGGCCAGTGGAACCGAGATTCTCAGAGTGGCTTGTCTTTGAAGGTATCAGTGTGGATGAGAGCGGGAGACAGCACTATCTTGATGCAACAGTTGCTTACAAACGGGCGGTTCTTAACGCCATAGATTATCTCCACAAATTCGGTTACTCAAAAGAACAGGTACTGGTCTCTCTACTTCTTGATGTTTCTCCAAGAATAGAAACTGATCAAAAGAGAATATGAACAGGCATACCTGTTGCTCTCATGTTGTCCATGTGAAGGAAGAATCTCTGGGATTGTTGATTCTCCAAATGCTGTTGCTACACTAGCAATACCTATTGCCATCTTTGATCAGGTAATGAAACTGCATCCCTCCCTTCTATGCTTTCAAAAACTGAAAAGATAGACAAAAACATGTTAAATGATTTTCATATGCTCATGCAGGACATTCGGCCAAAGACTCGGAAGGTTCCATCAGGACCGAGGATAGTGAGGAAGCCGGACGTACTGAAGAGCACATATGATGGCAATCTTCCGATTACAAAGAATCCAAGCTGTTCAACATAGCTTCTACAACAGAGAAGCTATATATATTAAATCTAGACTGTTTAATTATGAAATAAAGAGACAAAATGTGGTTTTCGTTAGTTGGAAACTACTAAACTCAAAGTAACCAGAAGGTAATGAATAGGCGTCTGTAATGTTTATTATGCACTCTCATTTCAGAGTGAATGCATCAGGTTCTGTCTCAAAATAGATTCCTCTGTCACGGTGGATATAACATAAAGACCCTCTTCATGACATAAGTCAACAAAATGTCTTTTGTCATCGATGCATTACCACACACAGAAAGAGAGAGATATGTGTATATCTTATGGCATTGTCCACTTGTTAAAAGGTCTTTGGTAAAGAAAAGTCTATTGTCCTTCAGTTGTGGATAAGGAATATCTGCCAAAACCAATGATTCATCTTTCTATTACAAGAGAAAAAAAAAGAAAAGAGGGGTGGTGATATGTAGAGCTAGCTTGTGACTTGTTAGTAGAGAGAGAATACAAGTTACTGTACTTAGTGAATGGCTCCAGCAACTCCGAGGGTGGTGGTGAAAGTGGATTTGAAGAAGAAGCCATGGGAGCAGAATCAGCCTCTGCATAACAGGTGGCATCCTGAGATACAACCAGTTGGTGAGGTAAAGGCTGGTGAGTTCTTTAGGGTGGAAATGGTTGACTGGACGGGAGGTGCAATCAAAGATGATAGCTCTGCTGAGGATATCAAGAGCCTAGACCTCTCTACTGTAAGGAAGTAAACCCAATCATGATGATTTTTGCGTATAGATAGATAAAAAAAAGTTTATTTGGTGATTGTGCAGGTTCATTACCTGAGTGGACCAATCAAAGTTGTGGATGAGGATGGTGTTGCAGCCAAGCCAGGTGATCTTCTTGTTGTTGAGATATGCAACTTAGGTCCTTTACCTGGAGATGAATGGGGCTTCACAGCCTCGTTTGATAGAGAGAACGGTGGCGGTTTCTTGACTGATCATTTCCCATGTGCCACCAAAGCTATTTGGTACTTTGAAGGGATCTATGCCTACTCTCCTCAAATTCCTGGTAAAGACACTAACATCATCCATGTGTATGAGGCATTACATTGATTTATACACATCACGTTTTGGCAGGAGTAAGATTCCCAGGTTTGACACACCCAGGAATCATTGGGACTGCACCATCAAAAGAACTTTTGAGAATATGGAATGAAAGGGAAAGGCAACTAGAAGAAAGTGGTCTCAGTTCCCTAACACTGTGTGAGGTTGTGCATCAGAGGCCACTGGCAAACCTACCACTAGCTAAAGGATGCCTCCTAGGGAATGTAAGTCAGTATTTTTTTTATTTTTTTTATTATTTTTTGAATAATGTGTAATTTTTTTTTAATGAATGTAAAATTATATTCAAATAAAAAAAAACCAGGTTGGTTGACAAAAAAAAAAAAAAAAAAAAAAACCAGGTTACATCTAGTGCTACTGTTTATTTTTGTACACAAAAGAATAATCAAAAACTCATGTAATATTACCTTTGGAACTCATGTAGATGGAAGAGGGAACAGAGGAATGGGAAAGGATAGCAAAGGAGGCAGCAAGAACAATCCCAGGTAGAGAAAACGGAGGAAACTGTGACATTAAAAACCTAAGCAGAGGCTCTAAAATATATCTTCCAGTGTTTGTGGAAGGTGCTAACTTAAGCACCGGTGACATGCATTTCTCTCAAGGTGATGGTGAGATCTCTTTCTGCGGAGCCATTGAGATGAGTGGCTTCCTAGAACTCAAGTATGTGTAACATAATAAGACTTTCTTTATATGTTCTTTCTTTCTTTATATGTTCTTTCTAATGTTGTTACTAAGAAACTCTGAACCAATAAGGTGTGAAATCATAAGAAACGGAATGAAGGAGTACCTTACACCAATGGGACCAACCCCTCTCCATGTGAACCCGATATTCGAGATAGGTCCTGTGGAACCGAGATTCTCAGAGTGGCTCGTCTTCGAAGGTATCAGTGTAGATGAGAGTGGGAGACAGCATTACCTTGACGCAACAGTAGCTTACAAAAGAGCGGTTCTCAATGCCATAGACTACCTATTCAAGTTTGGTTACTCGAAAGAACAGGTATACCTGTTACTCTCATGTTGTCCATGCGAAGGGAGGATATCTGGGATAGTAGATTCTCCAAACGCAGTTGCTACACTTGCAATACCAACTTCCATCTTCGACCAGGTTTGAAACCACAAACAGAGTTTGCACTGTGTTCTTGACAGTTGGCAAAAACATTTTAAGTTGAGTTTTTATGTTTCTGCGCAGGATATACGGCCAAAGACTCGAAAGGTTCCAGCAGGACCTCGGATAGTGAGGAAACCAGACGTTATGAAGAGCACATATGATGGAACACTTGCAACTACAAGGAATCCAAGTTCTTCATCAGGAGAAGGGCCTTCAAGGAGTGGGTAACTTGCTAGACAAGTCTTTCTAGAAAGAATAAGGAATAAGTGACGTGGCTTGCATAGTGATAGGGAGCAGGTGCACGTGCAATACGATATCTATTCTAGTTTTATCATGTTCTTTGAGAATTGTTACCCTGATCGTAACATCTTCTTCTTCTAGTATTGTAGCTAACACTTAGTTTTCTGCTCCTTTATTCACTAATGCATCAAAAAGCTTCAATTTTTACCGTAAATTGCAAAACTTTCAATAAGGAGAATGTTTACAGAAGGCAAAACATTTTTAACACTATACATTCCTTATTCTAGCTAATAGATGATAGCTCGCTCTGCTGAAACATGCTTAGCTACTGCCCATAAACGCCAAGGATATAAGCTGAAAGAACAAACATCCATTGCTTGAGGATGCCACTGTTCGATGGCTCGAGCGAAGCCTATAAAAGCCCATTAAACGGCCCAAGACTTTCGCAATACTATTGTGTAAAGTAGTATGACGTTGTTTTGTTTTTTTGGGCCTTTTGGCAATAAATCTCTACGTATTACCGGCACCAAACTCACACATGATATTCCCTCCCTTTCGTAAATCATATATAAAAAAAAATTAGATAAATTGTTTCGCAGAAATAATATTTAATATTATTATACTTAAAATAAATTAAATCTTTGCATTATTATTGATTTCAAAGTATTAGAAACTGACAAGTGCAAAAACTTATGTATTTACGATAATCTTTTTTTCAAGAAAATTCTATTGTTTAAGAAACGGATGCGAATGTGGTTAAATAATTAACAGAATAAGAATTTCAATTAATCCTACCATAATTTATGTTTTTTGTTATAGTGGATCTGTTTAAATGACTGTAACGATTTATTGGTGATTGATTTCATTTACAATAATCGTATATTTGTGGTTTACTTTATAATAGTAAACTCCGGTCTATCGATCATATTTTTAGTTAGGGATGATAGAAATTAGTTTCGGTAAACATATAGGTGATGATATTCCACGTCCGGAATTAGCTAAGATGTTAGTAATAAATTAATAATTAATTCCATAACAGAAAAGTAACAAAATTCATGAAAGTTAGCATGTCGATATAAGATTTGTTATTGAGCTTCTCGAGAACTTTGTTTTTCAATACCAAAAGGTCTTGCTAATTTAAAGACAAACTTATTTATAAATAATTGACGATGCAGCCGTGCTAGGATCTTACCCTGCATCACGATTTCTAACAATAATTAGTGTTTACCGTAAATATCTCCAACTGTTAACCAAAAAGTTAAACATGGTTGCATGTGTAGTAGAAAGAGAACAAACACGAGAGAATCGGGAGCGAGGTTATTTGTCTCGGCGTCTGCTCGTTCTCACATGTATGGGTAATGTCTGTAGATGATGAATTTATCAATGATCATGATAATGAAAATGATGATAGAATGGCTTTGGTTTGACAAGACGAGTTAGAGACACGAAGAGGACGATGAGATTGATATAATTTTTTTTTTTTTTTTTTTTTATATACGATTCTTTGCTTATCGTCGGTACTCGGTACTCATAGACATCTCTCCATGTCTTTCTCTTTTATCATCCGTATCCAAAGACAAGTCCAAAGAATATTTATTTACATTTTTTCTAAAAATATTTATTTACATTGCGATTATATTTATGTCTTGCCATTTGTACGACTGCCAGCGCAAACATTATATTCTGAAAATATTCGACAATGATATATACATTTTAACTTTTTCTTTTATGATGATTTACCTTTCAAAAGTATACGATATTTTATAACTTAAAAATTACCGAAAAGAGAAAAATACAATGACTTACGTAGATACAATTGTCGAAGACTTGCCTGCATGATCCTCGTCCGGTTAGACGCGGATCAGAAGATTATTGTAGCGAAAAAGTGATGTTCGGCGTATCTAAGTATTATACCCTCATTACTGTAGAAAATAAAAAAATCAACGCCTTAATTTTTAAATCTGAATTGGCTAAAAGAAGTTACAAATATCAGAATATTAAACTCCAAGTCAAAATTTATATCATAAATTTACTACATTGAGATACTACAAAACAATTTATACAAATAATGAAATTGTAAGGAAAATAATAACAGAGATATATTAGATTAATGGAATCACAGTAAGAATGTTAAAGATGAGAATAGAATTATTATTTTGCATTCACTAAATTTAAAAACTGATCAAATATTAAAATTGCGCTGCTTGAAATTTGGACTAGGATCGCTTTAACGTACTTAAGAACATATAGTGTGGTTTGCATGCTTAATCCTGATTCCTATCATATGAGTTGGACAATATTCCCAAGATAAACTATTTATTTCCAGTGCAGTAATATGATATGATGACATTTACAAAAAAAAAAATATAATAATATGATATGATCCTGGAATAATAGAACGAGGGAAGCTCCGAGCTACAGCCAAGAGGCACCGAAACAAGAAACCTGCAACTGCTAGCAGAAGTCCCATCTTGTTCCTTTGACTATTTTTTTTCCTTCACCCAGATAAGAAAAACAAGTCCAATTTATTCACACTTTGTTTATGCATATTTTCCAACGCCAGTGTTCTTATGTGTTTCAAATTCAAGAAGGAGAAAAATATATAAATGGTTGTTGTTTACCTTTTTTGTCAAAAATGTTTGTTGTTTAACAGATAAAATAAAATAATAAATGATTGTTTATTTCAATTTTAGATAAGCTTCTTTTTACTAACGACTGTTTGTTTCATTTTAAACTTGTGATTTCCTCGTACGTTTGGATAATTTCATATGAAATACTATTAGCGAAACATAAAGAGAACAAAAAAAGAGAAACATAAAGAGAAACAATTTTTGGGTGCTAAAAAGATAAATATATAATAACTCTACTATTTTTCGTCATGTTTTAGTTTTTATTGTCACTATCTAAGCCCAATAAGCTTTTAAATTTAATATAAGTTCGGTGTTCAAATAACATAACTCTTTTTTTAAACTTAAAAAATAACATCTCTACTATATAAAAGTACGTAGCCAATAGATACAAATACACTGCCATATCAATAATTTTATGGTTTCCGGATAGAAATATATATTTCTCTCCAAAAAATCTTTTTATTTTAAAGTTTTCAATAATTTCTGTCTAAAATTTCAAAGTTTTATTCTCGAAAAGTAAAACTTCAAACCTAACTTCAAAACTATTATATTTTACTCTATGTTCTTTATATTTTTCATAATTAATATGAATTCATAAAACTTTTATAAATAATTAGAACATATATAAAAATATTACATCAATATTAATTATTAAAATATTACACCACAATATAAAATAAAAAATAAAAATACATAACTAATTACTAAAATACAAGAAAAATACCATATTAATTCATAAAATTAATTCCGTAATGTTCCATCTTTGATTACATAAAATTGTTTAGACAATATTTTAAAGAGTTTAGAGATTCCAGAGCAAATTTACCATATTGTTAGTTCTGTTGTAATATTTAAATGTGTGTAATAATTATATAATCTTGTTGTCTAATTCTACTAGACTTTTAGAGGTTAAGATTCTTTTTGTAGTCTTTTTTTTTGTCAACAATTCTTTTTGTAGTCTTGTTCTCTAATTCTACTTTTAGAATAATATAAATCTGATTTTTAAATTTTTATTTAATTTTATGTATAAAACTTGAATTATTAAAACAAATCTGAAATATTTATGAGATAGTTTTTTTTAAGAATTAAAAAAAATAAACGAAAAATACTTAAAAAGATGTGTAATTAATTATAAGGACCAAAATACAAATAAAAGATAGAAATTTCAAATATACAATTTTACTCCTCGAAATTCTAAATTTGAAGTTTTGAAATTTCTTTTGGAAAGCAAAAAAAAATATTTTTGAAGTTATAGAATTTCTTTTGGAGATGTTCTTAATTTTTTTTACACAATACGCTTAGCTATAAATAGGTAATAAATCAAAACAACTTTCTTCTTATAACTTTTTCTAATACAATTGGTGTCTTTGGTTAAAATTCAAGTCGGAGCACACCCAAAAAGAAAAGAAAAAAAATCGGAGCATACAATTAATGGCACAACAATAGTCACAAAGGCAAATGAAAATCTTTTAGATAATCAGATTGACAACTCTGGACCATGGGACTAAGCTAATTTGATAGAAAGGCTTTGTTTTTCCACAAAAAAAATGAATGGATAATAACTAGTAGATGTTTTAGTGCATATTGGAAAAAAAATTATACAAATCTCTGATTTTCTTGTACTATAACAGATCTCTGATTGTTCCTGCCACAAACATCGTGATTCTGTATGAAACGTCATTTCAAGCACTCTTAGTTATCGTCCACCATTCTCCCTATCATAATGCACTCTTACACATACTCCTATACAACTGCACTATAATAACAAAAAAAACTGCACTATAATTATAATCGCAAATTAAAAGTTAATGCCTAAAAAGCTCGTAGTGATTCTTGGAACATCCGGTCTTAATCTGATACATAATTTAAACCAAATAGCTTGAACTAACACTAACATCTATCTTATTAAAGCTGAAGTACAATTTCGGTGTGTTTGGATACTTGGATAGGAGGATTAAAAAAAATTGGAGTGTTTGGAAACTTGAATAGTAGTCTTAATGTGTTTGGATACATAAATAGTAGTATCTATTAATTGTGTTTCCATATTTCACTTAGTTTAACAATTTAATTAATTATATTACTTTAATAATAAATTACATCATTAATTATATTACCATAGTAATAATACTGCATATTTTTGTTATTAATTAATCAATATTAACTTTGTGCCAATTATAAAATCAAAAATGTTAAATAATAAGATTTTACATTTGATTAAATGTTTGGTTTAATTTATTTTAGTAAAATATTTTTATTTTAGTTTCAATCGGTGGAAAATTACGTATCCAAAAACATAGTTCAAAGATATGTTTTGTGAATAAAATAATAACTTAAAATCAAAATAATTGCCACTTAATTTTTCACTCCATATAATTATTTACTTGATAAAAAAAACTCTTTCTATTTCACTTAATTTAGCTAAACACATAGAAAGTGTTTTTTATTAATTTATAAATCAGTTAGACATGAACATTATCTATCCATTAGGTAGATGTTGTTCCTTTCGGGTATCATTTTTTTTTTGAACCAAGTCCCGTTTGAATATTATAAACTTATGTGTGGATTATGAGTTGGGTCATTCTGGATTTGGTTCTGATGTATAGGAACCTAAAAATATCTAAATAACCAATATATCTAAAACAGGTCCGGATATTTGTAACAAAAATAGCCATATAACTTGATTCGGTCTAGGTCTTTTGAATATCATTAGTTATATTATGAATATCTAAAATATATAATACTAATTATGAAAAATAAATATCTATGTATAAAAACTCTTTCTATTTCATTTAATTTAGCCAAACACATAAAAGAGTTTTTTATTAATTTATAAAATCAATTAGACATGAACATTATCTGTCCATTTAGGTACATGTTATATCTTTCGGGTATTTTTTTTTGTTTAAAACCAAGTCCCGCTTGAATATTATAAACTTATGTGTGGATTTTGAGTTGGATCATTCTAGATCTGAATGAATTCGGTTCTCATGTATAGGAACCTAAAAATATATAAATAATCAATGTATCTAAAATAGGTTCAGATATTTGTAACAAAAATGACCATATAACCTGATTCGGTCCAGATCTTTTGAAAATTGTTAGTTATATTATGATACATCTAAAATATATAACGCTAATTATGAAAAATAAATATCGATGTATAAAAATATATTTAAGGGGCCAATTTAACAAAATATTAGTTAGTTCAATTGAAATAAATATATTAAAAGAATTTATATGAAATGAAAAAAAATCAATATAAAAGTACTGATACATTTGGATTCAAAATCATTTTTTTTAACAACAAACTACACAAATATGTTGATTTGTATACAAATTTAAATTGCAATGTAAATATTTAATTAATATAGAATATGTCACATTTATTGTTCAGTTGCGTTCTAAAATCATTTATTTTAACAACAAGCCAAATAAATGTGTTGATTGGAGAGGGAATAAAACAAAGCTAGAGAAACACATAGTTTACGAGAGACACTCTATGTGTCGAATTTATTATAAAGAAAGTTTTACTAAGATAAATACATTCAATAATTACAAACAAATAATATATTTCATAAAAGTGAAAAATAATATCCGCGCTTTCGAAGCGCGGGTCAAAATCTAGTAATATTATTAAAGGAATTTACGTTAGTGTAAATTAAATGTTCGAATTGACACTTCCTTAAAGCCTCTCCCGGCCGCTTTGCGCTTCCAACATTCACAGCTGGATTTACATTTCTCAACGAAGAAATATACAAAAGGGCGTTAGTGCCATTTTACTATCCGACATAAGTCGGTAAAACAAAAACTTTGGTCTGACTTCTGTATGCTTTGACTGGTCTTAACTAGTATCAGGACTCAAGTCTCAACTATATCGATTTATCAACTTCCTTGAACTAAGTTTGATGTATTCGTGTTAGATAATAACGTGACAGTTAGATTGGTAAGTCACTAGCCCGTGTAACCATCACATGGTTATTGGATCCCGATGCACTCTACGTACGCTGGCTCCGTTTTTTTATTGAGGTCCAAATAGTAACAATGCATTGCAACGCAATAACGGGGAAATAAATAGAAGTTGAATGATAATTTCAGAACAAAATTCAGAACACAGTTACGAAAAAATCATTACTATTTAAGTGATCAAAATGATATATGTACTTAGTTTATACTAATATTTGTAGTAGGATTTTGAAGAGATCTTAACATTGAAGGTAGTAAGTATATATATCGTAAAAAAGAGTATAGCTCTGTTCTTTTGGTGGACGCTGAAAACAGCGGCAGCGACTGAAAACTAAAACTACATCACGGCAAAATACGTCCAGCATAGCACTCATGAAGCAACGCCAGCCTGTTTTTCTTGACGCTGCGGTTGATTGCGAGGAAGAAAATGAACGCTGTATATTTCAGCGACAGCGGCTTTCCCTATTTTGCACTCCCGACAGTTTACTAGCGTCAATTTTAATTTTCCGTGCCGTTGAATTTGTTTGCGTCTTCACTGTGATTTTCTGTCGCTGCCGCTGGTTTTGGCGTTCACCAAAAGAACATGCCTTATATATATCATTCAGATGATCTTGCAGCCGACGAAGGCCCGACCAAAGCTTTTTCGCATATTGACTATTGACAATGATGTCGACAAAAGAGTATTGGTAATAATATATTATTAATAATACATATTAATAATAATATAAAAGAGTTTGAAATGCTGGCAGGTTTCATGTTTGATTTGCCTTCGATATTTCTGCTACGTAAATTTAGATCATATTATTTTGAATATATACCATTTTCTTTCAGTTTATTTGAATATCCGAAGATGGAATTTATATATGGACTGAATTTCCTAAAATTATTCTGAGTTTTTTTATAGATGTGAGATACCCTAAATTAATTAAATATAATATATAATTATATTATTATATGCATAATCATTTCTCTTATTTATATGGCGAAGTGATAAAATCAAACATTACTTATAATACTGGATCCACCAACAAATCATAATTCCCGAAAGTTCGTAACAACCCCACGTCACTCCTTCAGTCACTGTCACTCGATCCACTAGTTAAAATCTAGTTTTATCAAATTATATTCTAATTGTATTTTTGGGACTGTGGGTCAACTTGCATGAGAAATAGGAATAGCTCACCAGCAATTTTTGATACTTTCATGAGACACATTGCAATCCCGTAGTTACCTTATGTCCTACTTGTTACCATAGTTTATTACGTTTTCTTTACGAGACTTTATGTATTTACCCAAAAAATTATGTATACATTTCAGTAATTTTTAGTTTTTTACCACGTAGAACGAGGAGAGGACTAAACAAAATTTTATTTAAGGTTAAAAACTAAAATCAACTTAAAAACAGAAAAAGACTCAAAATTGAATACCATGAACTAAAACGAAAAAACTAAAACCTAATTGTAAGGTACTGTCTTCGAAACTAAAACTAAACAACTAGCATTAGATCGTATATTAAAAGTCAGTGCAAATCAGATATTTACATTTTAAAAAATGTTTATGATCCGATTTATCCGAATAGTTAATTATTTGATTTATCCAATTTATATTAAGGGTATATAATAACTGAATACTTATTATTTTTGATATATTTGATACTTTTTGTCATCATTACATTAACTATTTAAATTCAGATTGGTTAAGCTAGTATGTGTGAGTTTACGACGCCCATAAGAGAAGAACCTACAAAATACATACTTAAATAGTTAATGTAATGATGACAAAAGATACTCAATTACATATTCTATCGCATGTCGTCTTTCAGCAAATGCTCAATTGAGAGGACATGCTCAAATCTAAATGCTATCCGACTGAGCTAAACGTATTACTATCTTAGAATGTCTTTAACGACATGAAAATATATGTGAATGCGAAATGTATTACACCTGTCCTACAGTGATAGCTGTTCTCTGTCAAACCAATGCTGCCAGATGTAAATGTTATACTTAAATTATGGCGACTTGAATAAATCGTACGGGACATCGAGTTAAACATTTATTACACAGAGACGGACCGGGATAAAATGTATCAAGATCGTCTCATTGATGTTTTTGAGGAGCTTGTCTTGGAATTTATATGTATTCTTATCATTTGTCTAATCGTCACAGATGATCTTATTTATATAGTGTATATAATACGATATGTTGAATTGTAGACAAGTTAATTTTGACCAAAAAGACAATAATCTGTCTGCTAATTACTCGACACTTTGAGTCGGGCGATGTGGTCCACGGTATATCTATATATTATTTATAAACGACCCACGACTTCCTTGATTAGAGTTTAACATACGCGTAATAAATTAAAAGTCTTTCATCTAACATATGAATTGTGATATTACTATCCCATGCGTTTCAAAATAAATGATATTACTATCGTATATTGTGGAGTATGGTGAGACCGAAACGAGTGCCTAGAATTAACACCGTTAGACTTTTTTTTTTTGAGAATTGGCTTAAGGCTATGAATTTGAGTAGTTTATATATTTTTAATATTTTTGATTTTTAGATTTGGCTTTAATTTTTGGTACTATGACTATGGGTAAACTTCCAGTATTGAATTAGAACCCATGAGAAGAATAGTGACCTCATTTTTAGCAATACATCACTAAAATTACCAGTGATCCATGGGGATAAACTATATTTTATATTTTGAATTTTCTTATCAAAGAAAAATAACAAAAACTAGTAATTGTCTAGAGCATAGTTAGGTTAAACAGCCAGAGAAAGGTAACTTGGGTATTTGAGAAGTTATATAATTTGATAATCGTTTCTATGTTATTGATTCATAACCTCATGATCTCTTTGTATACAATTCTAAGTTCTATAATCCTATCTAGAAGAAGAGATTACACAATAAAAAAATATTCTATTTTAATACTACTTCGTTTAGGATATGTTAATATCCTAATATTCCCCTTCAAATTAGAGCATACAATTTTTTAAGTAAAAATTGAACTAGAAGTATTCAAATTCAAATATTTCTTTCATCAAAATATCAGTTCGCTGGATCGTCGGTCTTGTTTCATCAAATTCAGTTTTATCGGTTTTGTTTCATCAAGTTCAGTTTTGTCGGGATCGGTTTCATCAGTTCGAGGTTGTTGTCACAACAAGAATATTCTCCATCCTTGTTAATTAAAGAAAATCACAGGTCGAGAGTTTAAGAGGTCACAAGTCGAGAGATCAATTGTTCGAAGTCACATGTCGTGAATTCAAGAGTTCGAGGTCGCATGTCGTGAGATCAAAAGTCATGGGGTCAAAGTTGTTCAATGGTCATGAGTGAATTCGCAGGTTCGTGAGATCAAAGTAGTCGGCGGTCATCAAGAGTTCATTATTCCATGCTTTCCATGTCATCATCCGGATCGTCGTCTTCATCTTCTTCAATTGTCATCACCATTAGAAACAGAAGCGTTAGTTTTGATCCACAAAAACCGTTATGGCTCTGATATTATGAGAAGTTATATAATTCGATAGTTTTTTCTATATTATGGATTCATGACCTCAAGATCTCCTTATATACAACTCTAAGTTCCATAATCCAGAAATATTATATTCTAATACTATTTCGTTTAGGATATGTTAATATCCCAATAGTATTATCAGAATTATATAAAAGCAATCAGTATATCAAAGAATACCAACTTTTGTGTTTAAATTATTGTCAAAAGTTTCTACACTTTATCTCATGTTATGTGTGTGTGTGTGTTTTTCTGTAGTTTTCACAAACTCGAAAAGGTTAAAGGTGATATTATCAATGCGTTATAAAAAATCATTATTGGTTCATATATTCGGAAAGATCAGTATCTTCTTTTTCAGATTATCTATCAGTTTTGTATAGTATTCCTTTCATTTTAGTTTAGCTATTATTGTAAAATAAAATATTAGTTTTAAAATAAATATCATTCACTAATTTTAATGAAATTTATAAACAATATTTTCTTGTTTATTTTCTATTGGTTAAAATAGATTAGATATATAGATAATTGTAGTTTTATTTTTAAATATGCAAATTAAATATTTTTTAATTTTTGTGTATAAATCTAAAACGAAAACTAAAATCAAATTGAGAGTAATTTTTTTAATCAATGATATAAAAAGAAAGATATTTGTGCTGAACATACTTATCTCACCCTTTTATATATGTGATTTTCTTACCTTTTATAATTTTATATTGAAAATAATTACACACCCAGTCTAGTTACTATAATTTCTATTTTTTCTAACAATTTATGTCTTACATCATAACGTTATATTATGATGAAGAAGTTTGTTTATTTATTAATTTTATTTCTAATAGTTATATTACAAGTTTCAGAGAGTATTTTTAAAAATAATTTTTAATATTCACAAAGTAGTGTTTTGTATATTATTATTTTGTTGCAAAAATCAAGTTTTAATTTTATTTTAATGTATTGGTATAATAAATTGTTTAGAAAAAAAATTAAACATGTATAATAATAATGAGAAGTTGTATAAAATTGAATAAAGTATTTAACAAAAGCTAGAGAAACAACAGTGGGAAACAAAATTATTAAAAACTCCATAATCACGTTTATGATATAATTTGACAGGCCGGAACGAAGAAGAATGACTCATTTAAAACCATGCTCTTCATTTATACTCTATTTTATTTTCGAATCTTCATAAAGCTCATAATTTTTTTCAGTTGTTAACAAAAAGACTTCTCTTTACTTTAGCTCTAGAAATCTTGTTTGGCCAAATTTTTCCTGGATATACAATACATTGATGATCGCATAAAGCCAATTAAAGTATTAAACTAGCACCACTATATTGGTGTCTACCAAAGTGTTTTATGGACCACGGTTTTTGAATATTCCATTCAGTAGATTATTATCGATGATAGTTCAACCGATTGCACTAAAAACATGATAAAAAAAGGTGGACTAATGTCCAGATGCTGAACTGGTTTGTGAGGTTAGAAAAAACTAGCGACAATATATGTTTTAATCTACAACTTATTGAGAATACTTTTTAAATTAATTCAGAGATATTTCAGACTTGTGAAAGAATTCAAACTGTAGTCTACGAATAAAATTTAGTCTCGAGTATTCAAATGAATCTTAAAATATGATTTTATATATGTGTGGCCACAAGGTTTTTTTTTTTTTTCCGTCAAGGGTGAATATATTATAAAAGGGCCTGGCCCAGAAAGAAGCAAAAGCCTCAATACAACAAGATCCGACTACAAGCCCATCAACTAAGGGCTAAAATAACAAACACTAACGGGCCCTCGGCCCACATACAAACTCCGCACGAACCAGTTGGGGAGCGTGTCGAGGAGGCTGGCTCGCCACGTGGCGAGATCTACACCACACACGCGAAAACGCGTCGTCTCTGCCTCGACTCGAGCACCACCACCACACCATCGCCGGAGCATTCAACCTCGAAGTCTTCAGTCGTCGTCGCTTATCAAACGCCAAGCCTCCGACCGACCCAGCACCGCTCTTAACCGCGTAGTCATCCCGCCGGAGAGTTCGATCGAACCTCGAGAACTCCTCCGACTCTGTATCACAAAACACGCTAGACACGCACACCGAGAACCCATGCTTTCTTTCCTTTCATCTCGTCACCTTGCCGGGAAGCTTCCTCGTCTTCCGAGAGCTTCTCCGCCGTGACCTAACCCATCTTCACGGCAAACTCACCGCGCAAAAAACACACCTCGAACATAGTGACCTAAACCCAACGAATAAGGGTACAAAAAACGGCAGCGCGGAGATATGCTATCCTCCGCTCTCCGTCACCAAGAGCCGGCGTAGGCGAATCTAAGGAAGACTCCCATCCCGGTAGCTAAGGTCGGCGATTGTGAAACTGAATGAGCTTTCACCTCCCGGAGAAAAACCACCACCGAACATGCAAGTCGCTCTCTCCGCCGCTGACCTCAAACCGACAGCGTCGTTGCTCCAAAACCGAGTCGCCGCTTAGGAAGTTAACGGACTCAGAGCTCGGACAAGGCTGTCGATGATAGATCGACAAAGAGAGAGCGAAGGAGAACAAAAGGAATTAACAACACACGGCTCCGGCGCCGGCACGGACGCTCACGCACCGGCCGAGCGCCGGTGAAAACACAGATCTAACTTCTCTCTCTTCTCTCTCTTAAACCGTTCGGACTTTCTCCTACCACTCACTCAACCACAATCTTTTTCACGTTCCTAATTATTTTCGTGAATTCATGTGTGGCCACAAGGTTAAGTAAATCAAAATGTGAACATGGATTACTTAATTCCCGAGAATTCGCATACCATTAGAGACCACCACTTTTGGTTACAAATGTATGTATAAATCTTTTCACTAAATCCAAAAGTATATATACATATATTTTAAAATTATTATTATCTTAGCTACGATATTTGTAAAATGACTTTCAATACGCAGTCCATTCAATTCGTTATATTGGTCGATAGTTTATAACTTTATTTATAGAGCTTATTAGCGTAATAGCCATATTTCAGAGAGAAATTAAGAAAATAGACATGATTTTGACATAATTTAGTGTTTGGCTTTTTGGTCTCAATCAAGCCGGTTCTACCCTTCACTTAACAAGTTGCCAGTTACATTTACAGAAGTAAGAGACGTGGTTTTTTTTTGGAGCACTTAATTATACGAAGCGTGTATGACAACTAAAAGCAACACATAGAATGAAACAGCATGTTATGAAGGATCTATTTTATATGAGATTAGATTCCATTTTACATGGCAAAAATAGAATAGCTTTATTGTTTATAATTTACTAATATAATCACGAACATAGACGGTGAAATGTGCGGTTGGAGAGAGGCGATGATGTAGTTAGTGCAATAAATTTGTAATTGTGGGTTACAGCTCTTGCAGATTAAAGAGAAGAGAAAAACCACGTAAAAAGGTAGATTTACTGATGATATTTTTACTGTAGAGGGGTAAACGAGTGGTGGAAATTAACACCGCTAATCTTAAATGATGAAGTGAAAGCAAACAATAAATGGTGTATTCCATATAATAATCACTGTAATCTATGTGAAGACACTTAGAAGTAACAAAGTGAAGAAAGTTAAAGATTCACTGGTTTAAAGCAAGAAGGAGGTAAGTTCTTGTGCGAATATTCTAATAAACCTAGTTTCATAGGAAAATTACTCTTTTAAAGTTAACATGATTTCCATACTATATTTTATACATAGAATAGTATGGAAATAGTGTATATTAGTCAAGCATAGCATAATCAAGTATAGTACCTGACATACCCGAACTCAATTATCAAAACTAAACCCTAAGTAGGAAATGTCAACCCAAATCCCAAAGATCAACAGTATAACAGATGGTTAGTTTTGGTGATTTTTAATATTATATCCTAATATGAAAATATCAACTCAAATCCAAAGAAAAACAAGGGTAGTATGTTATTAAATTGTGTGTACTAAATATAATTCCAAACACGTACGAAAACTTCTCATATTAAAGCATACATAATTAGTCAAACATACATAATAAAGTATAGTACAATTTTCATTTCATATATATTAAATGGTATAGAAATGTAGATACAAAACATCTCCATAATTCTCGGGCCACCTGGACGATAATGTGCACGATAGTAAGACGATAATCCGGTATTTCCCCCCCCACAAAATACCTTTCACAAGCACCAACAAGGACAATCGCAGACGGATTAAGGGTCCTTCTATTTTTTCCCCTTGACAAGGCGGTCAATTATCCAGCTGGTGGTGGGCTTATCCTACTTTCCAAACAGAACATCCCATATTGACGGTGATGAGGCCGAGGACTTGGAGTTAGAACTTCCCTTCCCCCGCTGCCCTTTACCCTTCGACTTAAGGTGGACGTCCACTATTGGTCCACAAGTGAGCCTGGTCACAAGTGTGAAGTCTTGAATAGCATAACGTATTGGTTTCCCAACGAAAAGGCACCAAAGTTCGAAGTCCTTCTTCGTTACCAACTGGCGTGAAAGAATGTAATGAAGAGACATAACGGAGAAGGTATGGGACCCCATCCTCAGTACTTGGCCAAACTGTGATGCACTCAACGACGCAAAGTCTTCATCCTCCCATGCACCCTTTATTGTTTCCATACTATATCACATGGTTGATAGGTTTACGAATACTATTTCATTTGAAGTAGAAACCAGAACTTAAAATTTATACTATGTGTAGTAACATACCATTTCAAAAAAAAAAAAAATCAAACCGTAGTTGAAACAGTACCAAACCGTTGTTTAAGACCATACTAAGAAAACAACACACAACCACCAGTTCTAGGAAGCATACTTGTAAAAATGTTTCCATACTATGTCACATGGTTGATAGGTTTACGAATACTATTTCATTTGAAGTAGAAACCAGAACTTAAAATTCATACTATGTGTAGTCACATACCGTTTCAAAGTTAAAAAATTCTACAGATTTCGCATGACTTACTACCCCACATATTTTACAGCATCGACATGAAACAAATCAAATTCAAAAAGCCCTCAAACAATCAGGGAATACGCAAACCCTAATTCTATTTGGGGAGTCATATTTTGAGACAACGACAAACTCTAATTTTGAGCAGATCGGAAAATTGCAATCCAACAAACAGAGGAGAAGGAGATAACGACAATAACTTTAACAGAGGAGAAGGAGACAACGACAATAACTTACAGAAGTACGAGAGCTAAGCGGCATGAAGCAACTAGAACAGAATAGACAACCACCGGTGGTTTTACTCCCCTCCGCCGAGACCTAAACTCAAAAGAACCACCACACGACTTGGAAGAGAGAACGACGGAGATAGCGTAGTCTCTGATTACAAGCACCGGCGAACGGAATGGGGATTATCAAAAGGGGAATTGCGGTGGAGATTATTGAGAGGGGAAAACGGGAGAGGATGAAAGATGAGAGAGTTTGTGTGGAATGAGGAAGGACACGAGTTACTTTGCTGTAATAATTATTATTTTTGTTTCCTATCAGGTCAGCCGGTGAGTTTAAGAGGATATCATAGTAATATTATATATTTATAACTGCGTATATCCTTCCGTTAGGTAAAAACGCTAGTCTGCTAATTACCTTTTTTTTCATGGCTATAGAGCCTAATTCCCCTTATTTATATGTATACGCTACTCGATTATTTTTATATTAAAAATATAAATACGTTTAGATAAAATTAAAATACGGCATAGACTTTTGTTGATAACTTTACCTTAGTCTTGATCGTGTTGAAGTAAGGCACTAAATATATGTGTCCAACACAATTTTCAATTCAAGGTTTCTTATATTTTGCGAATGAAATGTAGTAATCTGCAGTAAAATCTAATAATATTGTACTCTCTCCGTTTTATTTTACTTGTCGTTTTAGATTTTGACACATACATTAATAAAACATTTAAGTTTGTATATTTGCTAGATAAAACATCATTACCAATACACATAACTAGATTTCAACCAATAGAAAATAGCTTAGTATAAAAAATCAATAAATTTTGCATTGAAATCATAAAACGACACTTATTTTGAAACAAAAAATTTATTCTAAAACGACATCTAATTCGAAACGGAGAAAATATTTTTTTGGTATGGTTTTGGTTTGAATTTGCTTTTAGCAAAATATTTGTCATATTTAAGGGATCTTTAAGAAAACTAACCTTTTTTGTTCTGTATGTTTTGGACCTGTTTGCTGTTTATAAATTCAGTCTTACATCGACTTCTGGGGGTACAATTTCAATGAAAAAACGAATTGAATTATCCAACTGTAGGTTAGTAATTGTTTGTTAATTATAATATTGATCCATTGTGTTGTACACGGCTCAACTAGACAATATATAATAACGCCACGAAGAACATTTAGTTATTATTAGTTCTTGTAAATTGTATATAGTGCTCGACAATGTCATAATCAGTAAAATATTAATCACTTACCAACCTGAACTATATGTGTTATATGTTTTGAGGGGGCACGTCAAGTTTGCCGTTTGTTTGTCTGATGACATGTTATTTAATTTTTGTGTTGTGTTTCTTGTCTAGTTTCCACTTATACACAAATATCGACTGGAACGATTTTTGAAAGATATTATTCGAGAAGAGTACTAACGGTAACGGTAACGGTAACGGTAAATTTGGGGCTTACTTAGAGCATCATTATCCCTAAATTGCTTAGGTTGGGGTGCTTAAAAAAAAAACACAATGTGATGTTTTTTTTTCCTCTTGTACAATGCAAGCAACATCACTTTTAGTGCTTAATTAAGCACTTATGCTTTTTCTTCCTCTTCTCTTTTTTATTAATAAAAAATGGCTAAGCAATTCCTAAACATTTTGGGATAATCATGCTCTTAGTTACTATCTCCAAATGATATCAATCAACATGATTTTCATTTATTTTATTTTTTGTTAACGATCATGTGCATGTTGCCTATTGACATTTAATGGCTGACGTCCAATTAAGCACACTGAAGGACCGTTCTTAACTACAGTAGTATTTATAAACGTTACAGTTTTTCAATATGACGGTTAGTTTTCCATTTTTGACCAAATAAAAGGAATATATAATTTATTGAATACATTGTAAAAGTAATGTATTTTTTCTTGTTTTTTTTTTGAACAATTTTTTTTTTGAACAACGTATTTTTTCTTGTTTGAAACTGGAATTATATGTGACGATTAAAATTACATACAAAAACTGAAATCATTCGGCGCTAAAACGATTCAGCTGGTAGTGTAGGCAGCCGTACGCAGATGATCTATCCTTTTTTTTAGAAAGCGCAGATGTTCTATCTTATTACAATGGTTCTTTCACAAAATTTATAATGTGAAATTTAGTGTAATCAACTACAAATATAGCTGATGGCTAATATTTCGTTTTAAGAGTGCTCAAACGGATGTCTCACATCTATGTCCCCATAAACATACATCATCCATACTTCCTCCGTTTCTAAATAAAAATATTATTAATTATTTATCTAACCATACTTTAATCAATAACAAAATATATTGCATAATACCATAACATTAGTTATTGATAAATTTTCCATAGAAAATTAAAATATCATATAATTTGGAACAATTTTTTTTTCTAAAATATCATGTATTAAAAACGGAGGGAATGTATATAATCATTTACTCCATAACTAATCAATCATTAAAAATGTACAATAGTAATGAACTTTGAATTTTCTTATTGCTCATAAGTTAATTTTTAAATAAAATTATCATTTGATTTTATATATTATATGTTTTCAATACAATTTTTTTGTTTTACCTTTTTGTCATCTTGTTTGTTTACCTATTTTACCAACATTAATTAAGATAATTAGTATTAGTTAGAATAAATTAAACTTTCATAAAATTATATTATTTATATATTGTTATTTTTAGTATTGTAAATTTAATTTTGAATACATGAAAAATCTTAAATTTATATCTTTCTTATTCTTTAAAAAAAACTATATCTTTGTGAAGTGAAAAGTACATTATATTAAAGTTTTGTTTGCAAATAAGTAATTCCAAAGAAATAAAGGCTGTGACAGGATTCATTAGAGTAAACTGGATTAAAAATGATGGAAAATGGTGGAAAATAAATAATTTAAAAATAACATAAGTGATTACTCTAGCAAAATGTAAAGTTGAGTGTTTATTTTTTTCCATTTAAACAGTTATTTGAGTAAGTGATAAAACTATGTGTTTTACATGATTGATAATTTATAATGGAATATAGAGTAAATTAATATTTAGAATAAATATTTACCCTTAAATATACTATCAGATCACACTTGTACAGTAAATAATTTTCTTTGCGAGAGCAAATGATTATTTAGGAGATGGTGCGAGTAATATTCAGAAGTGATGATGTAGGAGTTAATATGTGTGTAGGAGTGCGAGAGAGGCAATTACTTGCCAATATTGGTTACTTGTTACTTGATTTGATTTGTCCGAGTAATTTTTTTTACGATTCAATAGTTAATTTACTTGAAACCAAGTGTTCGTAGCTTGGTGGTAAAGAAGGTACAGTTGTACTGCCCGCCACCCGGATTCGAGCCTTGGCCACAACGGATTTAACATCCCTTCCGTTGGGGCACTGGATCCCCTTTGGGGTAGTTGGGAATGTGGCTGCCCAGATACCAGAGTTATCAAAAAAAAAAATTACTTGAAACAAATACTTATTTTATCAAGTATTTTGAAAAAAAAATTGACACTTGCAAATAACTTGTCTTGCCTTGTTACTTACTAAACTAAATATTGTCTCTTGATTACATACAAAAAACACATATTACAAGAGAATACGAGTTGAAGGATTCAAGTGGATTTAGCGTATGACACTGTGTGGAAGAGACGTTTGAAACCCTAAGAGAGTACAAGTCGTATGGTAGAAGAAATATTTTGTTGGTAAGAACTAAGATGAATGATAAAATGTGGGTTTGAGATATAGACTTTAATATTTTATTTAATAATGGACTGTCTTGTTTATTGAACAAACTATTATTGTAATTAACTATTACTAAATAAAAGATAATATAAATCTTATTTTGCAACTATAAACTACCGAGTATTTTGTAAAAAGAATAACAAGTAATAAATAACGAGATAAATATCAAAAAATGAAATGATATTTGATATTTGCCTTGTTGTTAGTAAATTTTTTTGACTTGTTACTTGTCTTGCTAACGACAAATATTCGGTTTTTCAAGATAAAAACATGTGAAATCACGAGTACAAGATGAATATCGAATAAGGATGTCCAGTTCTACCGTGCGAGTTTATGGGCAAAGGAAAACCAAAAAGAGAGAAACCATAATGAGTTAACGAAGACAGCCGCCATTTCCACTTCTCACTCCCACTTACAACTCTTCCTTTTGGGCAAGGTTTCGACATCAATGCTCGTCTTAATCACCATTAATCTACTCATCATTAAGACATTGAAAGCCCACTATTTTTCAAAATACTGCTGTTTTACTTCGTGGAGGAAAAATGTCATTTAATGTCTCTGATTATTAGAGATTTATTTACATACTTAGTATTGAGTTTACTGAATTTCACAGCGCACTTCAACATATTCAACATAAATCATTTTTGGAGAAAATACCAAAAGGAATATATATTTGTCTGGTTTTTTTTTCTTCTTGCATCATCCAACAGAAAACAATTTTAACGTTTTTGTTTTGGTGATGGTGACATAGCGACGACTCGACTGCTAAATTACATGTTTTATCATATTTTTTTTTTCTCTGCGAGGTAGTAATTTTTAAAGAAAATTTGGTGGTTAATTCTTTTAATAATTCCTTTTTTTTGGGTCAAAATTCTTTTAATAATTCCTTAATCCGCTAAATAAACAAAAAGAATAGAAGACCTTGAATACTGGTTAGAAGTATTACTAGTGAAAGAGTAAAACAAATGGAAACTGTATAAGACTATACATAGGATTGAGAACTTTAAACCTCTATCAATCATGAACTACTCGCCCTCTCCAACTTTTAAACCTCATCATAAATAAAAAGGTAGCCGAATTTTCTTTTTTTAAGTCTTTTTCGATTTCCTTTTACATCCAAATCCTATAAACTCTTATAGCTTCCCTCTTCATTACTTATACCTCACGCTATTACATACGATATAACTTTTCAATAAATGCTTCTCTTTCCTCTCGTATAATCTTCCCTCGCTTCACTCATTTTACACACTCACCTTCCTATCTATATAAACCCTATCTACTTCCCTTACTTCTCTCAAACTCTGTCTTCTTCTTTCTCTTTGCTCTGCTTTCTCTCTCTCTCTCTCTCTCTCTCTCTCTCTCTCTCTCTCTCTCTCTCTCTCTCTCTCTCTCTAAAGAAAGCAAAATATGACGGTGGTTAGAGAATACGACCCGAGCAAAGACTTAGCCGGTGTGGAGGATGTGGAGCGACGTTGCGAGGTTGGTCCAAGCGGCAAGCTTTCTCTCTTCACCGACCTTTTGGGTGACCCCATTTGTAGGATCCGACATTCACCTTCTTATCTTATGTTGGTAAATTTCTAACCTTCTAATATGTTTCTTTTACTTCTTTGAAAGTGTCTCTTCTTCTTCTTCTTCCTCCTCTGCTTTGTGAAGCTTAAGGATAAGATGATTTCAAGGATACTTCCAACTTCTCAACTTTTGGTTAATCTAAAAACCCATTTCCATTAATAGAAAATTTTAATTTTAATTCAAGTTCACTCTTGAGTCTTGAAAAGATCAAAAGGCTTATCATTAATTTCTATATTTTGAACCAAGTTGGTCGAGTTAGCTAACTCATAAAGTTAGAAACTTTTCGATTTATTAATAACGGAAAATTTTAATAATATGGTTGTAACAGGTGGCTGAGATGGGTACTGAGAAGAAGGAGATAGTGGGCATGATTAGAGGTTGTATCAAAACCGTTACATGTGGCAAAAAACACGATTTAAATCACAAGTCCCAAAACGACACCGTTAAGCCTCTTTACACAAAACTCGCCTACGTTTTGGGCCTTCGTGTCTCTCCTACTCACAGGTAACGTTCCGTTACTCCCACTAATCACGCAAGTAAAATGATATTTTGATTACCGATTAGGGAAGGTAGCTAATACTAATTATTAACTCGCTAACTATGCAGGAGGCAAGGCATAGCGTTTAAGCTGGTGAAGATGATGGAAGCATGGTTCATGCAGAACGGTGCAGAATATTCGTATATAGCAACTGAAAATGAAAACCAAGCTTCGGTTAATCTTTTCACCGGGAAATGCGGTTACTCCGAGTTTCGTAAACCGTCGATTTTGGTCAATCCGGTTTACGCTCACAAAGTCAACGTCTCGCGTCGTGTCACAGTTATTAAATTGGACCCGGTTGATGCAGAGTCGTTATACCGACTCCGGTTCAGCACAACAGAGTTTTTCCCGCGAGATATTGATTCGGTGCTGAATAACAAACTCTCTCTAGGGACTTTCGTCGCGGTGCCACGTGACAGCTGTTACGGATCCGGGTCTGGATCATGGCCCGGTTCGGCTAAGTTTCTTGAGTACCCGCCGGAGTCATGGGCCGTGTTGAGCGTTTGGAACTGCAAAGACTCGTTCCGGTTAGAGGTCCGTGGTGCGTCGCTGTGGAGGCGTGCAATGGCTAAAACGACTCGCGTGGTTGATAAAACGCTGCCGTTTTTGAAACTCCCTTCGATACCCTCTGTTTTTAAACCGTTTGGGCTTCATTTTATGTACGGGATTGGAGGGGAAGGTCCACGTGCGGCGAAGATGGTGAAGTCTCTGTGCGGACACGCTCACAATCTGGCCAAGGGAGGAGGTTGCGGCGTTTTGGCGACGGAAGTCGCCGGAGAAGAGCCGTTGCGGCGAGGGATACCACACTGGAAAGTGTTATCGTGCGAAGAGGATCTTTGGTGCATTAAACGACTTGGAGAAGACTACAGTGACGGCGCTCTTGGTGATTGGACCAAATCTCCACCTGGCCCTTCTATTTTTGTGGACCCTAGGGAGTTCTAAAGTTTTTTTAAAACGCTTGATAATAGTTTTATTAATCTTCCAGCAGTCCATGTCATATTAGGAGTTGATCTCTTTAAACTCTTTTAAGATCTCTTGTTAGGTCTTTTTAGTTTTGTTTATGTTAGTGTTGGTGTTAAAGTAGTGGTAAGAGGCAATATCTCCTACTTTTGGGTTTGTGTCTTCTTGTCTTGTCAATGGATCTAGCTTTAAGACACTTTTTTCTCTGGCTATGTTAAAATACCGACGCAGTTTTATTTTAATTATCATGAACGCTTTCATACGTCGGATGAAGTAGTTACATTCTGTACGAATCTGATCATATTGCAGACAAAATAACAATTATGATAGTAGGAAAATATCAATGTACAGAATGTTATACCGATAATGATAACGTTACCACTATTGTGTCATATAACCTGTAAAAGTGCGTTTTTAAATTCCACGTTTTAAAGATAATCTTACCAATATCAAACCATTATTTATATACACTTTTTGAACACCCACTAAAAAATCCATTCAAACTAGCTAGAGAAAAGATTCATTTTAAAGAGTGTATAATACTATGATTTGTATATTAGTTTAGTTGTTCTTTTGTAGGTGGGATTTGGTTCTCAGTACTTTGCTAATTCGAGATTTTGATCCTTGATGGATACTGGAGGATAAAAACATTTTGATATCGCAAAATCTTCTGTGTAAATGATATGAATATCAATATCATGGACCACGCTTTTTCTCCATTCAATGGTCCCGAAGATGTTAAACTGATAGATTTATATGTTTCTTTGTTGGTTTGCAGTAGCATGATTGAAACCTTTGAATTGGGTTTTTAATTAGAACGTGTCTTTGTCCAAAAGAGGTATTGTCGAGTCGTGAGCACTGAACGAGTCAGGGATAGTTTATACTATAAGGTCTTGTTCATCGCATCATAAGACATGTGGAGATAACATACTACTTTGTGTTTCTGGATTATATTTTAGTTATAAAGATTGTCATATACGTGCGTATGTTGACCGGAGGTTTGGTTTTTAGCTGTTGTGAGTTTATTTAATTTAGCATTTCTTGGCGATATATGTAGGGATGTTTTGATGGTCAATCGGATCCGTTTTTTTCTCTAATAAAACATGTAGCCATGCATGCAGATTACTTTCTTCTTCTTTTTTGCTAAATATGCAGATTTTTTTTCCAATTGCAGCCTCAGTGATTCATAGATTTGCGATTTTGTGAATCAGTGTATAGTTTATTGACAAATACAAACCAAAATCCGAAATTGTGTACTCTCTCTACTCTAAAATATAAGATGTTTTAAATGAAAATACAAATATTCTAGAAACTATTTTTATCTAAAAATTTAAAAACACATCTTCTATTTCGAAACATACGAGATTCTCTGAAACATCACATTCAAAACGGATTGAACATGAATTTTGATTTACCACATATATGTGTGTGTGTATATATATATACATATGATATATATATAATATTAAGCTATCTTAGAATTCATTTCTGAAATATACTTGGGGACTAAATATGTTTTCCCTTAAAGCTTATAGCTAGCAAAGAAAGGGCAAGTCTTCACGAGGTTCTCAAGTAGTAGAAGATCAGAGTTATATTATTTAGAGTAATAGTGAAGATGCAGTAACTGCATCTTCATATAGAAGTGACGTTTAAGGCCACAAAAGCACTAGGATATAGGAATTACGAGTACTTTGTTCAACACCCAAACATCTCATTCACATATATCCCCACAAAAACATGGCCGCGATATTTATTCGAAGGGAATATTCATTATGCGAGTGCGTCCGCAAGGAAAATGATGTAACATTAGTGAAGCTACATAAATATTTTGTCTTTTGAAAATAAAAGAAAGAAAACGACAAAGAAGATTTTCAATACAATGGCAGTGGCAAAGTAAATTAGAAATATCGTTTTTTGTCGGTCTAATTTCTCTACCTCAAGAATAATATGTAAATAAAAATTAACCAAAAACGATAATAATAGAAGTATATAGGATATGTGAATTCAAAAAAACACTTTTTAGAAATTTTAGTTGTAAATTTTATTTTAATGTCTTGCACATTTAATAAATATTATTAAGACACGTACAAACTTCAAATTAGTACAATAGTTATTTATCTATTAATCTTTAAAAGGCTTATATATATATATATATATATATTATATATATATATATATAAACAAACCATTTTATTATTTGTTTTCTATATTTTAAACATTTTAATATATTATGATAACGTTTAGTAAATTAATGTTATGAAATATATACTATATACATAAAGGAATGTAATAAAATTCATGTAAAAGTCACAAAACTCAATAAATGTATATACAGTAAAATCATTATTTTTTATTTTATAAACATTATACTCAAAAATAGAAAATCTAAAAAATTGTAAAATAAATTAATAAAATATTATAGTTCTAATATTGTTAATTTATAGATTTCTTACTGTATATATACACAAGTAATGAAACTATTATGACATTAGACATACATCTATTATGTTATGTGCTGTAATCAAAAAGACAAAAATCCATAGAGAATAACGACTTGGGCCGCAGTCCAGTTTTATTTGAAGTTTAAAGTATGTCCGTACGCAAGTCCAAAACAAAGTCAAAGGCCAAAATTTTAGTAGGAAGACCCCTGCAAAAGATAAGTTGCTTTGGTCTTTTTAATTACTTTCTGAAAATTTGATTGTGTGGCTTTTCACTAAGATTTTATGAGAAAAGAAATTCAAAACATGATGAATAAAGGTCTTGCGGAGAAATTTTGGACAAGATTAGCTGCAAAACTATTATGTTATTATGGACAAATCATAGAAGGTTATTTGAGATTTTGAAAACAAGAAAAATGATAATCTTCTTATTATTATTACCATGTCACAAGAATTCCATAACACTCATGGTATTATGATCAAACACACTCTTTTAAACGAGGTTTGTGATGTAACTAGAGAGTGAAAATTGTTTGAATTTCTCTATCTCTCTCTTCACAAAAAAAAAAAACTTCTACCTATTTATATTACACATCTAATCTCTAACTATTATGAAATAAAATAATAATGTCACATAGTAACATCAATTGCCTGCAAAAAGAAAGGAGATCCTCCTATTCTTTTGGTGCTCAAAACATTCTTCACCAACAGTTTCCATCTCTTCTCATCTTTCCTGTTTTGTTTCTTCATCCTCTCTTTGAAGCTACTGCAAAGAGGGACTTTACATTGCTCCGAGTCTACACAAATACGTGAATGAAGCTCAAGAAGCTGCCACATTCTCTTACAACGGCTGCAACCACCAGGGATTGATCTCAGTTTACATACCGCCAAATGTTTCAACAACATCTCCAAACCGTTGCACGCTTGAAACCCACAAGAGACATGCGGGGTTTCGATCTTTGTTGGACCAATCTCTCTGCATCCATCTCTACATATGTGGACAAAAGCTTCCATTGCATCATACAGCTGAGTGTATGTCTGTATCTCTTTCTGTTTCCTGCTTCTTTGCTTCAAGCTCTGAATAAAAAAATAACTTATCTGAATCAGACAACTATAAAAGAAAATAACAAGACATAAGCTCCATGTTTGGTAATTTTACTTACGTTAAGTTCGTAAGAGACAGAGCGTAAGAGCTCTTTATGAAGACTAGGGTGACTTTGTTTCATCGCTATCCATCCTTGAGAATTAGAGACTTCTTCAAAGCTCTTTAGAATCATTCTGTGACAGAGAAGACCTAGACGAGGAGCGTCACAGAGAAGAGCTAGCTGAAACACATCAATCACATTCTCTTTGTTGAGCAAAGTGTTTTCGAAATGAGACTCGCACACTCGTTTTAGTTGCGGAACCACGTAGACGTGTGATAGCACGAGAAGATGCATTGCGAAATCTTCCATGTCTTGTTTCTCGTAGCTGCACAAGAAACCAAAAGGTTTTTTTTTAGGTTAAAGTATTGTTATAACCAAAAAAAAAAGTATTTGTTATATAACCACCAAAGATGTTTTGGTGATTAAGAAGATAAGACTTACCAAGAAGAGTATAAGAATCTAACGAAAACGCGAACAGCGTCGTGAGGAACGCCGAGGATTGAGATTGATTTACGGCGAGAGTTTCTCTTATCTTGCTTTATCATTCCTCTAATTACATCAGAAGCCATTCCCTGTTTAATAGATTTAAACATACGCTTTATTAGATGAATATTCAATATTAAAAATGTTTCATATACCTAATTATTCGATTAAAACATGTTTAAAGAACTTACGATGACGTTAGAATGCGCGTAGATCAAGCCACTATCATCCGTATGGATCAAAACATCAGCTCCATGAGCTTCGTCGAACATACGATCCCATGCATCTCTTGTAGCTTTAGAAGCAAATCTATCGCATTTTTGTACCGTTGACTTCTTCGAACCGGAGTTTGACTTTACTGGAGGAGGAGGAGGTGGTGGCGATGGTGGTCCTGAGGCGTTCTCCGGTGAGATAACGTCGATGTTCTCCATATTTTTTTTTTGTTTTCTTCTGTAACAAGTTATAGGAGAAATCGGATTCAGGAAATTAAATCTAAAAAAATAATAACAAACAAGGATCTAGAGAAACAGATTGATAAATCTACGTAAGAAAATAATAACACGATTACTTACAATATTTTGTAATTGAATTCTGATATTGATAAGTTTAATTTGTTTAACTTTAATTGCAGGTCAGATTAGAAGAAAATTAAAAAAGAATGATTTTCTTCTATATTCACAATTAAACTCTGATTCTTTTTATGTTTTTGAGTTTCTAGATCAAAGATAGAAATATTTTTTCCTGGAAAGAAGACGTTATCTATCGCAGAGAAGAAAAAAAAAAAGGAAAGAATATCGGAGAGGGAAGGAGAAGCAATGGCAAAGACCAATTTATAATTCTATCTTGGTCGGATAAAATTAATTAAAATAGTATTTAATGGTGGAAACTCGGGAATGTGAACTGTGAACACGTCGAAATTGGGTCCCACACAGCTGATCCAGTTTCAAACAGAGATGGGATAACTACTTGCTGATTCATATCCACATCGGACGACCTTTTCTATATCACTCACTTTTTTTATTCTAATCCACTTTTACTTTTTTTTTTGCTCCTTTTTGTCTAAGCTCTCTATATCCAAGTATTTTTAAAATAAGCAAAAGAAAAATAAATCCAAAATTTTGCCTCAATTAATACATATTGTTGGTTAGTCTATAAGTTTCCAGGTATATATTGGTGGCGACGACGTTGTTGGAAAAGATAGACCAGTGTTTTTATTTCTATTAGAATAAACTGTTCACACACGTCTTTTTAAAATTAATAATCTTAAAAGTTGAATTTTTCAATTTCCATTTTGTCAAAGACATGTTCTTTTTCATTCCATACCGACATTTTATTGTATTCAATAAAAGGCTTCCACCATTTTCCAGGATAAATAAAAGTAAACTAAAAAAATTTTGAGTAGATCATTCCATATGTTGTGCTGTTTCTTGCCAATATTACATGTATTTATTTACAAAGATGTGAGCTTCGTGACATCGATACAAACATGTTACAAATACATGGTCAAAACTTTGCACTGAGAGAGGATAGGAAGATGGATAACATGTTTCATTCTGGATAATACGCTAAAGATAAAGGGCATGTATTTGGGTGTATATATGTAAATTGTACTTTTGTTTAGAGATTAGTTTGAATATTTCTATAAGTTCAGAATACTTCATACTAATAAAATAATGATAAAAAACTTGATTGGTAATCGTATATTTTTTCCATTTTCAGTTTAACTGTTGTAGGAAAAAAAATTGTTTCAAAATAAATATTGTTTTAAAATTTTATCAATAAAATTTTCAAATTTATTTTGTATTGGTTAAAATTTGGTTGAATGTATAGGTAATTATGTTTTTATTTCAGAAATATATAAATCACTTATTTTTTAATACATATGGCAATTAAAATGAAATGAATGGAATGGACTAACTTTCACCCATTCAATTATAATAATATCGCGAAATATGAACCGTTCAAATACATTTAAATAAACAACGTTCGATGTCAGCTCCATTAGTTAAGTCTGGTTGTTTTATAAAATTAAACCATTGTATAATTTAAAGGGACTAGATCAATATTATAATAAGTTAATAACTTTTTTTTTTTTGAACAACCAGACTTAACTAATGAACTGTTCACGTAACCAGATTGTATAATTTAAAGGGACTAGATCAATATTAACTTTTTTTTTTTTTTTTTTTTGTTCAAAAAAAAAAAAGTTAATAACTAAAGTGTCATATCCTCTCTTTTTGTTTTGTAACACTAAAGTGTCAAATCCTAGTCACATGTTTATGACTCCCTCGAAGATTTCATTTTTTAGAAAATCGTAAGCGGATTTAGGCTATTCGTGGGCCTTTACAATGTTTTCATTGTGAAGGCATTTAGTGAGCTCTAAGTGGGTTTTCTTACTGTATATATAGCAAATTTTTCTTCATCGTCTCTATGTGTGTATGACTTACTCATACGGCCTAATTCTGCATTGGTCTTTAAGGCCTTACAGATTATGGGCTCTGTTGCCATATTGACTTCTCTAATTCGCCTACCAGATAAACCACCTCAATTAATACACTTTCATTTCTATTATAACCGGTGTTTCTAAAACCGGACCGACCCGACGGTTGGACCGGATTCAATCATAAACCGAATATCTATTCGGGTTGGATCTAATAATTGGTTCGACTATGAACTGTTCACGTAACCAGATTAGATCTCAAAATTATTAAACTCCTAAAACTATCAAAAGTTTATAAATCATTCATATAAACATAAAATTATTAGTTTATATTTATAATATTTTATGTTTAAAATTTATTTATATTTTAATTATTTATTATATTTACTAACATTACTTTTAAATTTATAAAATAAAAATATATTAAACCAGATTATTGAACTAGGTTTGACCCGATTGAACAATATTGAACCGTGATCCAAAAACTTTCCGGTTCAGTTTCTGGTCCGGTTTTATAATCACTAACTATAACTGATTATTACTGTTTGGTATATGTTAGATACAAAATTGTACAATTGAAGAAACACATTACCTGGTGTCACTTATATACATTTTCAGTGGGAATAGTCATGTCAACTTTTTGCGTTAGGTTGATTGAGTTGGTCTTATTAATGTGTGTTCTTTCTACATCATTTGTTCATAGAACTTATATGGTACGAATTGAGTACTCAGAAGTCCCTTTTTAACCTTAATGTGACTGATGGGAGACCTACATGTTATTTTTTGTCTATGGCTTATTGGACGATGACAAAATAGTTAAACAAAGCATGAATTTAAACCATCTTAAAAATCATAAAAATAAGCATTGACCATGCAGAGTGATGTATAATACTCCGCTTTATCTAAGCGTGTATATGCATAACGTAACAAACAAATTATTAGTGCATAAACATGTTTTTATATCTTGACAGGCATAGGTTATGCAATCAACTTTGCATAGATACACTGGCGCATAACTGATACTAATATATATATGAAATAAGCTGGATCTTCAGAAAATGAAGATGAGACTTTTTCCTAGAACGCAATAACAGGTTTCGAGAAATGATATTGGAAACTAAACTGCAAAACACGATAGGCTTCGAATAAAGGGACAGCGATGCAGAGTGTGGGGTTCCTTCTAATAATTGTAGAAGAAACTCAAGAGAACTTGATCTACCAGAGGTGAGGTGATGACTCGTGACAGGTATATATCTACGACATTGTATGTAGCCTAGGCACTAATCTATTCTTATATATTTATAGTATATTTGATCGCTTTGTTCATTTATTGGTCTAGAATTTTAACAAGACGACATGGCATATGTATCTGAATTTGTCTGAAGTTTTGTCACATAGCTTTATTTGATAATATAGTACGGAAGAGTATCAGGATTCGCGAGCATGTGAATTTTGACTGACTAATCACTTAGCTATGTGATATCGTTATTCATTAACCAAAAAAATAAAATTGATATCACGACTTGTTTTTTAGCAAATCTATTGTTCTATTCAATTCCGTTAGTCATTTTTAAAACTGATGATTCCTTCAGTTTGTAGCGGTACTTGTCAATCAAATGTTCCAGTTCTAGAGTTGAGACTTGGGATTTTAAACGAAATTCAACAAATTAAGGGCATGAGCTTGGGGTAGACAATAATGCTTTGTTGCTTTGTATCGAGACAAACGAGAAAATCATGATGAGCTATGCATAAGTGCCGTTGGCTAATTAAGGGTTCTTATATGCATAAACCAATGAACATATGCGTAAAATGAACAGAAAAAAAGCACAACTATCTGAAAAAGTATATAGAATACTAACATCCTCAGGTGGGAAATTCAGAGTGAGGACATTGAAAGGTATATATAGAATCGATACGAAAATAGTATGACTTAGTTAGTGGAGAGTGTTTTTAATTAGAACAATAGGATTGAAGGAGAATAAAACAAATAAGCATGCCCTAGATTCCGGTGATTAATAATTACACCATGTTGTTAAATAAGGGAATGAAATATGACGCATGGTTTGGTTTGTACGGGTTAGTGTGAAAAAACAAATAAAAATATGAATGAAATGAGGAAATCTGGAATACTCAGCAAAGAAGGTATAACGAAGAAGATCAAGAGAGAAAGGGAAGAAAAAGTGGTGGCAGAGAATGGAGAGAGAGGTTAGGAGGCAAAAAAAATGTGGAGCTTTGATGATGTTGATGCACGCCGTCAGCTTTTCTTCACGCCTGCTCCCAGTCACTCACACCTATAAACATTCTCTCTCCGTTATATAAGTATATTCACATGTCTCTAGGTAAATTCTATAACCATATATGCAAACCAGAGTAGCCAAGGACATTTTATAATTTCTATTGGTCTATATATACCATTTCCAATAATTTACTCTAATTTTTATTCTAAAATAGAATAATCCTATAATAGCGTTGTAATATATTTTAATGTAATCTATTTTAGAGCAAAAACTAATATGATGAACAAAAAAAACAATTTACTATATATATAGAATAAACTCAATTTTATTCTATTATGGAGTGAAAAATATAATATCATTGAAATATTTTTACTCTAAATTTTATTTTATAATGGAAAATAGATTGGAACTAGAGATAGGATGTATAGAATAGTCTTTTACTTTTTTCTATTTTACACCATTACCATAGTACTTGAACCAATTTCGTTTCACATATTTGGCCTATACATAAGGAAACAGCTTATTATATACGCCTTGGGGGGGGGGGTATTTTCGTTGTATTATATAACTGTTCAACACGTATCATGTCGTTTTCAATTTTTCTAGGTGTCCAGAATCACATATTCATATACATGTGTGATGTATATGCGTGGTGAATAACCAACGTAATTACAATGTTGCATGAGAGACGTAATGTAGAAGAAGAAATATACGGAGAGGTTAGTCGGGTGGATCGATGTAAAAAGAAGGAAAAGCGAAACCCACTAAGCCATTACATGATATCGACCTTCTTATCCTTTTCTTCTTCTTTTTGAAACTATTGTTTATTTTTTCTCATTTTCTTTTTGTCAGAACTTTTTATACTTGATGAAACCTCCAAACTATCTAACTAATCAATTCCCACGTAAATAAACAATATATAAGTTATATACTTTGTGTAGTTATGACAAGATTGAAGAAGTGCCTAAGAACCACTATAACATTATAAATAACTAAATATTTTATGTAGAATGTAAATGTGAAACTAGTAGGATCGTTGTGTCCATGGTTAATTAATTTGAACGATCATCAGTTAGGGCTATAGTAAAAAAACAAACAAAAACATTCTTGAAAGAGAAAGAATATTGTTTTAATAAGACCCATCTTTTCTCTCTCTAATTATGTCTTCACTAAACCCAATTAGATTCAAACAATCTATTCAGTCCAAAAGATAAACATGGGACAACAATTCGATGCAGAAATATCCTCTTTCCATGCTCCATTGAGTCCATTCTTTCTTTAAATTACTAATACTAATTTTAAAACTCACAAAGACCACCAAACCCATTCTCTACAACTCATATTCATCAAAGATTCACCCACTCCCACCGAAGAAAAAATATATATATATATAAACACATGATGCTGATGCAATATACATAACAAAGTATTAAATCTTAGATATTGTGGGTCTCCCATCTCTCTTGTTGTCCTCTATACATTTTCTTATTCATATTAAAGAGAGAAAAATGGATACTCTCTTTAGGTTAGTCAGTCTCCAACAACAGCAACAATCCGATAGCATCATTACAAATCAATCTTCGCTAAGCAGAACCTCTACCACCACTAGTGGCTCTCCACAAACTGCTTATCACTACAACTACAACAACCTCCCACCAAACGACCTTGTCGAAGAATGCTACAACTTATTCATGGATGAAGAAGACCTTTCCTCTTCTTCCTCTCATCACCACAACAACAATCCTAACAGCTACTACTCTCCTTTCACTACTCCCACCCAATACCATCCCGCCACCTCATCAACCCCTTCCTCCACCGCAGCCGCAGCTGCCTTGGCCTCACCGTACTCCTCCTCCGGCCACCACAATGACCCTTCCGCTTTCTCCATCCCTCAGACTCCTCCTTCCTTCGACGTCTCATCCAATGCAAAGTGGGCAGACTCGATCCTACTCGAAGCCGCACAGGCCTTCTCCGACAAGGACACCGCACGTGCTCAACAAATACTCTGGACGCTCAACGAGCTCTCTTCACCATACGGAGATACCGATCAGAAACTCGCTTCTTACTTCCTCCAAGCTCTCTTCAACCGCATGACCGGTTCAGGCGAACGATGCTACCGAACCATGGTCACCGCTGCATCCACAGAGAAGACTTGCTCCTTCGAGTCAACGCGCAAGACCGTGCTCAAGTTCCAAGAGGTTAGCCCGTGGGCCACGTTTGGACACGTTGCGGCAAATGGAGCGATCTTGGAAGCAGTAGACGGAGAGGCAAAGATCCACATCGTTGACATAAGTTCGACGTTTTGCACTCAATGGCCAACTCTTCTAGAAGCTTTAGCCACGAGGTCAGACGACACGCCACACCTAAGGCTAACCACAGTAGTGGTCGCTAATAAATTCGTCAACGATCAAACGGCGTCGCATCGGATGATGAAAGAGCTTGGGAACCGAATGGAGAAGTTCGCTAGGCTCATGGGAGTTCCTTTTAAATTTAACATTATTCATCACGTTGGAGATTTGTCCGAATTTGATCTCAACGAGCTCGATGTTAAAGCAGACGAGGTCTTGGCCATCAACTGCGTAGGCGCGATGCATGGGATCGCGCCTCGTGGAAACCCTAGAGACGCTGTGATATCTAACTTCCGACGGTTAAGGCCGAGGATTGTGACCATCATCGAAGAAGAAGCTGATCTTTTCGGAGAAGAAGAAGGCTTTGACGATGAGTTCTTGAGATCTTTTGGAGAATGCCTGCGTTGGTTTAGGGTTTGTTTCGAGTCGTTGGAAGAGAGTTTTCCGAGGACGAGCAACGAGAGGCTGATGCTTGAACGTGTGGCGGGACGTGCGATCGTTGATTTGGTGGCTTGTGAGCCGTCGGGTTCCACGGAGAGGAGAGAGACGGCGAGGAAGTGGTCGAGGAGGATGAGGAACGGAGGGTTTGGGGCCGTGGGGTATAGTGATGAAGTGGCGGACGACGTCAGAGCTTTGTTGAGGAGGTATAAAGAAGGAGTTTGGTCGATGGTACCGTGCTCTGATGCCACCGGAATATTCCTTTGTTGGAGAGATCAGCCGGTGGTTTGGGCTAGTGCGTGGCGGCCAACGTAAAAGGGTTTAGGGTTTTTATATTGATATATATGCACGCGCCCTTGTTGGTTAAGATAGTTGTTTCACACGTATGGGAATGGTTAATGATGGCTTGGGATTGAGAGTTTACTACTGAGATAATGCGTTCATAATATGAAATTTGCTTTTCGATATATTTTTTGCTTTCTTCTTTGAGTTAAGTTTTGTGATTAGTTTGATTTATGCTAAAGAATTTAATTTTTCCTCTGTAATGAAGGTGTTATTTTTCGTACACTATAAGCTCTAAACGATATCCTGTTTTTTTTTCTTCTTTTTATTTTTTTAATATGTCAGTCAGCATTTGATATGAATTAGTTACTGTTAAATTGAATGATTAATTTTTTTTTTGAATATATGTTAAATTTATTCAAAAGAAAACTACTTTCTTACATCAAGTGCAAACTGTTTTTTGAGAAAACTAGAACTTAATTGTAACCCAAGTCTCTTATCTTGTGGCAAATCACATAAACGATTAACTGGAATTCAGAATTCATAATGGATACGAACGTATATTAATGCTACAGCAGCACTTCAAATTCAGCAAGATTTATTACGAATTTAGGTATATAATTTATTTATTCCATGTTACTAATAGATCAAAGAGAGGTGGTTCTACTTCATTTCATTCTGGTTCTTGTGAAGAGGTTCCTCTACATTCCTCTCCTACTTTGGTTGAGGAATCTTTTTGGTGGAATCTCGTGAATGTAGCTATTATAGTGGCATGCACGCTTCTGAAAGTGTATTAGCTGTTTTTGATCATTCGTAAACATAAACAAATTGTTTATGTTACAAGCAAGTGGCTAGTGTCTAACTACAAGCAATGCAAGCAATTTGACGTTTAGGCAACACCTGAATATTGCAATTATTAACAGTTCTTACCGTTCACATTCTGATGTGTGGTATGTATTGAACAAAAGTAAAATAATCAGCATTCTTTTTTTTGTGCAAACGGGCTTTTATAATTGATTAAGAAATGTTAATGGCCCATAAGGCCTGCTTAGCCACAAGGTCGGCCCTGACATTGTTTAGCCTAGGAATGAAATTGAAACTAATCGACTTGAATGAAAAAGTAGAGTGGTAGATGTCTCGAAGGATTCCAAAAATCTCCGTCTTCATCTCTTTACGGTTGATGATATTGATGAGAGTTTGAGAGTCTGAGGAGAGTGAGATTTCTTCGATCCTGCAAGAGAGGGATTAATTACTCAGAACGGGATAGCTATTCATTTGTCGTTCTTAATGGATACCATTTATTTGTATTGGCTTTGCAGTAATGCATCTTTCAACTTTTGCTTTATAAAAGAGGTAAAGGGACCAATCTTTTTTGTGATCCGTGTATACGTACATATATACATATGTTATGTCTTCAATGGATTGCACATGCATGTACTTAAGAAAGTTCATGTCCCCCTTACCCATCATGTTTTTATTTAGTGAACAGCCCATAAAAAGTAAATAGTAATTGAGATAAATAGTTAGTCCATTGATTCCATCGTTTCAACACTTCCATATATGTGCCTTTTTAATTTAAGAAAATAAAATATGAAAAGTAGTGGGAACTGCTTTTGAGATATGTGGCTGGTTTTACTACAACTCTCTTTCCCTCATCTTTTGACGAGGCTTTGGCCTCCCCATGTTAATGGTACGATCTTTTTAGCTTCGCTTTTTAAGCTAATCTTTTTTCAAAAATCTAGCTTCTTCTGGTCTGTTTTCTTGTTTATAAAGTCATGCAAAAAGCAAATTAATACAATAAAAATCTACTGGCTGTCCCATTTTTGCTTTAATTCGAATCGAAACCTTGCTGGGTCCCTTGTACCACGACTTGACCATTACTCATCGCTAACTACAAAATGCTTCAATTCATAGGGAATATCATAATTAATCCTCATGATGCAAAGGTTTATTTTTAGGGCACTTGAACCTATTTAACTATTTCTTTATGGACGATACTCATGTTAATTTCATTGAAAAATTGATTGTTAACATTTTAAACACGAAATTTATATTTGTTTGTCAGTTTAATGTCGAGTTCGAACTGGGAAATATAACTTCATCCGGTAAGCAGTCTTTTGGTCTCACTAAAGAAGAAGCTGAGAAGATTATGGAGAAACTCAAAGCGGTTGGTGCTACTGTTGTTTTGGAATGAATTTAAAGTCACAAATCCGGAATCAAACAATATGGAAATATTATTACAATATTGCTCAGAGTTTGCTTTCTTGCTGTTTTATATTCTCAGCACTGAAATGCCACTCCGGTCAGGTAGTAACTTTTTCATGTAGTACTTGGATTTTCTAGAGAGGTTAATTCTCTGTCTTCTCTTCTCTGGTATCACCTCGATTGAACATTCTTGAAACCCGCGTCTCACAAACCAATCTGCTGTTCGTGTTGTTAGTAGAAACAGCTTCTCTAACCCGAGTGATGAAGCTTTTTTCTCTATGTAATCTGCAAGAAACAGATTCGTGTGTGTCATTGATGTTTTCTCTAGCTTTTTCGGTAGCTTAAAACGTTTTTTACCTAGCAGTTTATCGCCTTGGCCTTGACCGCGGCAATCTGATGCAACTGCAATGGCTGCTACTTCTCCGCATTTGTCTTCAAAGAAGGGAAACAGAGCTGCACAGGCGATGATCTGACCTTCTCTTTCCACAACCACGAACGACTCCAAAGCTCGCAGTAACTGCACTCAAAGATCAAATCTTTTAACAGCGGAAACGATAAAACACTGAGATGGGTTTGTGTTTAACCTCCTCATCGTTCTGCGAACCAGAATCCCAGATTCCTCCAAGGGTTTGATGATATGTCTAATGCCCGCAAGATCATCCACTTTGGCATCTCTGGTTCCTTCGTACACATCACTGTGGACAAAATGCACATAACAATCAGTACAGTCACTGTAAGAACGATAAAGACCGAAAACAAATGTGTATACCTAGCAACCATAGTCCCCATTCCATCTCTTTTGAAAAGTTCCAACAACAGAACGCCACTTATAGTACCATCCAACAAGTGTACTCTTTTGACTCCACCCTTCGAACCAAACGGTTTCAGATAAAAATAGTTGCCGGTAAGAAACAAGACAAAAGGTTTTCATTAAACACTCACTCTGCAGACAAACGCAGCAGCAGCCAACTCAGAAAGATAACCGTTTAAACGGCTTAGTCTCTCCTCACCACCGATAGCAAAACCTTGCTCACCGGACCATAATCCGTTCCCATTCTCAAATCCAACACCGTTCTGAAAGATTGGAGTGTGGTTTCCGTTTCCCCAAAATGGTGGTCTCCCGTTATGAGAAGGATAAGTATCCTTGCCGTTGGTGTTGTTGTTGTTGTTAGGAGGTTCGTTGTGATAAGTGATACTTCCATCTCCAACAGCTTTTACATAATAGCAGCAATGTCGCTTTGTTGTGCCCGTTTTCTCACTAACATATCTGCTTCTTGGAGTGTCAAGAAACTAATCAGATGCCCACTCTCATCAAGAATTGGACCGTCCATAATGCAGATAAGCTTATCTGCTCCTATAGCTAATGCACAAGCTGTAGCAACCTCATAGGTACTGCCAAGTAAAAGGACTGTCAATACTAGAAGAGTCTAAATCTTTTTTAAGGTTAAGTAGAGTGAGCATACTTGCAATTCAAAACTTCTCCAGAGCTTGAGTGGCCAAGTTCCTCAACAAGACTACAGAACCACCATCAAGCCTCTCACAAATCCGATCTACATCGATCTTCTTCACTTCCCTGTCGCTCCAAAAATCAACACCATCAACAACACCTCTTCTCTGTCCCCATCAACAACAAGATAAAATCAGTCATAGAAATTCAAAAGTCTGACTGAACGAACAAATGAAGAAAGTAGAAAACCTCACTTT
>NC_079512.1:39095712-39143331 GCF_000801105.2 Raphanus sativus
TGTAACTTAACATTTTTCACAACGATTGTTCAATCAAAATAAACTTGAATACTCAGAGCCTTGGTTTGGAACAGAAGGTAACAAACAAACAGAGAAAAAAAAAGTATATGAGATGAGATTATTTATGTGGCTAATGTTATCGGAATAAATTGTATTGGCTCTCTTCTCTCCTCTGTTACAACAAGTGTGAAACAAAGACGAGTCTAAGACGCATTTTCGCGAGATCAGAAAGAATCAATGGTGGCATGATCGAAGAAGACGACGCTCGAGCTCAAATTCGTCGACCATGGAACCCGCCGCTCTCACTCGCTCTTCCTCCTCTCTTACTAGATTCCCTTACCGTCGCGGTTTAGCCACTCTCCGACTCGCTCGAGTCAACTCCTTCTCAATCCTCCCGCCTAAGACTCACCTCCCTCTTCGGATCTCCGCCTCCCTTAGTCTCCCGCGACAATCGATTCGTCTACGCGCGGTTGAAGATCACCATCACGATCATCATGATAGTGAGCAAGAGCATCATCACCATCATCATCATCATCATCACCACGGATGCTGTTCTGTGGAATTGAAAGCGGAGAGTAAGCCTCAGAAAGCATTGTTCGGGTTCGCTAAAGCCATCGGATGGGTTCGATTAGCCAATTTCCTCAGGGAGCATCTCCATCTCTGCTGCTCCTCAGCCGCACTCTTCATCGCTGCCGCCGCGTGCCCTTTCTTTGCTCCTAAACCTTACGTTAAGCCTCTTCAGAACGCGTTCATGATTGTTGGCTTCCCTCTCGTTGGAGTAAGGCTCTTTCTTAGTTATTTTAACTTAGGGAGACGACTCAAGGAATTGGTTTCATGTGTTAGGTTTCAGCGTCTCTCGACGCGCTTATGGATATAGCTGGAGGGAAAGTGAACATCCATGTATTGATGGCACTTGCTGCTTTTGCTTCCGTGTTTATGGGCAACGCTCTTGAAGGAGGGCTGCTTCTTGCCATGTTCAATCTTGCTCACATCGGTCAGGAACTTGATTTTTTGAGGATTAGGGATATTACGTCAGTGTTAATGCTTTCATGAGACTAATAGGTTTAAGGCCTCTGTCTTGTCTTGCAGCGGAGGAGTTTTTCACTAGTCGGTCAATGGTGGATGTTAAAGAGTTGAAGGAGAGTAATCCAGATTCTGCACTCTTGATCCAAGTGAAAAATGGGAATGTTCCAAACATTTCTGATTTGTCATACAAAAGCGTTCCTGTGCACAGTGTAGAAGTTGGATCCTACATCTTGGTTGGAACTGGTGAGGTCTGTGAAGCTTTTTTTAGCTACTTTCATTTCTTGAAATCCTTTGACCTTTTATGTCATTGCTATAGTTGTTAATGAGGTTTTTATTTTTGGTATTTAGATTGTTCCTGTAGATTGCCAAGTCTACCAAGGTAGTGCTACCATAACAATTGAGCACTTGACTGGGGAAGTCAAACCATTGGAGGCCAAAGCTGGAGATAGAGTGCCTGGTGGTGCAAGAAATTTGGATGGCAGAATGATCGTGAAGGTATTTCAAACATTGTGCAATATTGCGGCTTGCCTTTGTTTGAAGTTCTTAAGCTAATCTTTATTCTATGGATTTTTTTTTATCAGGCCACTAAGGCATGGAATGAGTCGACTCTAAACAGGATTGTACAGCTGACAGAGGAAGCACACTCCAATAAACCCAAACTTCAGAGATGGCTGGATGAGTTTGGGGAGAATTACAGCAAGGTGGTGGTTGTTTTGTCACTTGCTATTGCCTTCCTAGGTCCACTTTTGTTCAAGTGGCCTTTTCTAAGCACCACAGGTAGATGTCAAAAACAAATTCCTCGTTTTTAACATATAGATATGTACCCATTAGTTTGGAGACTGAGTCGTTTTTGATGTTACGAAACTATTCTTGTTTGCTAATAAGATATATCACCATTTGGAAAATCCGTAAAAGCATGTTTGCCTTCTTTTCTTGGTATGGACAATTGGTTGACTTAATTTCTTTGCTGGTTAATGATACAGCATGCAGAGGATCGGTCTACAGAGCATTGGGACTTATGGTGGCCGCATCACCATGTGCTTTGGCTGTTGCTCCATTGGCTTACGCTACTGCTATTAGCTCTTGTGCAAAAAAGGTATCATGCATACACTCTGTGGAATTGCAATCTGAGAAACTGAAATTACCAACAACGCGTTAGCTTTCTTATTGTTCTTGCCTTATGATCTGTTCCACTTTGAGCATTTGTTCGTGCACATTATTTTCTAGCTAATAGCTCACGGCTTTAGAACCTAAGGAGTCTTATTTGTAATTGTGAGAATTTTATGATGCATATGCGACTATTTAGTTCCCTTCTGTTCACGTATATTTGTATAATCCAACAGTTATTCATTGTTATAGGGAATATTGCTCAAAGGTGCTCAAGTTCTAGATGCCCTCGCTTCTTGCCACACTGTTGCTTTTGACAAAACGGGGACCTTAACAACCGGCGGTCTTACTTGCAAAGCAATTGAACCCATTTATGGGCACCACGGAGGTAACAATCCAAGCGTAATAACTTGCTGCGTTCCAAATTGTGAGAAAGAAGCTCTTGCCGTAGCGGCTGCTATGGAGAAGGGCACTACACATCCTATTGGAAGGTATTTTATAAACATCAATTGTTGTATACACCTTAAATATCTCAGAGTCTAGAACTATGCAATGTTTAAGCATGTGCCTTCAATTCAGTCACATCACAATTTTTTTTTTGGTAAAAAGTAAAACGGGCCCGTGTAAATTCATGGTTATTAAATAGTCTTCTCTGACGGTACATTCAATTCTTTCACCACAAACGGACGCCATAAAGCAACGTTTGGCATCTTTAGCTCTCTTTCTGTTTTTGGACTGGTATTTGCCCATATATTTTTGGCTGCTTCTGACACTATTGAACTTCCTGCAGAGCTGTGGTAGACCACAGTGTGGGGAAAGACCTCCCTTCTATTTTTGTTGAAAGCTTCGAATATTTTCCTGGTAGAGGCCTTACAGCTACCGTAAACGGTGTTGAGGTGCGACATAGTTATGTACTAGATTCTACAGATCTCCATTTCCCATCTAGTTCATAATTATGTGGGTATATACTCTTATTTCAACTTTTTGGGCGTTGTTATAGTCAGTAGCTGAAGAGAGTAGATTACGAAAAGCATCACTGGGTTCTATAGAGTTCATTACCTCACTCTTCAAATCAGAAGATGAGTCTAAACAGATCAAGGATGCTGTCAACGCGTCTTTGTACGGAAAGGATTTCGTTCATGCTGCTCTTTCCGTTGATCACAAGGTATATGCTACAGCTACTGTCTTAGCTGGTCCACAAAAATCGTACCTACTTCACAGTCTGTATTTCTCTCTCTCGTGTGACCATTTGTCAGTACTTAAAATCGTCTGTATCACTGAAATTTATGAGCCTTTGCAACTAACTTCTCCAGGTAACATTGATTCACCTCGAGGATCAGCCTCGTCCAGGTGTCTCGGGAGTTATAGCAGAACTGAAAAGCTGGGCCCAACTTCGAGTAATGATGTTAACTGGGGACCATGATTCAAGTGCGTGGAGAGTTGCCAATGCAGTGGGTATTAGCGAAGTCTACTGTAACCTAAAGCCCGAGGATAAGCTAAACCATGTAAAGAACATCGCTCGAGATGCAGGTGATCATTACTCTCGCCATAAGTCTCCCCCACTAAAAAAAAATATCTCAGAAGTCTAAATCATATAATATTTTTGGTGATTGTTTTAGGTGGAGGTTTAATTATGGTAGGAGAAGGAATTAATGATGCTCCAGCTCTAGCTGCTGCAACAGTCGGCATTGTACTTGCTCAACGTGCGAGTGCCACTGCGATTGCTGTTGCTGACATCTTACTGCTTCGAGACAACATCACCGGTGTTCCCTTCTGTGTCGCTAAATCTCGCCAGACAACATCATTGGTAAAAAAATAATCAACTCTTTTTTTTTTCAAAAACCTATTGTAGATGTAAGATTGCAGATTTAACAAGTGTTTTACCATGTTGCAGGTCAAGCAAAACGTGGCTCTTGCTTTGACGTCAATATTCTTGGCTGCTCTTCCCTCAGTTTTAGGGTTTCTTCCACTATGGTTGACGGTATGCTAAGCTCTAAAAGCTATGTTTTCCCCATAACTTCATCAATCAAATTTACCTAGAAGAAACCGCTAATCCGCTATTTTTTCTGGAATCATAGGTACTTCTACATGAAGGCGGGACTCTTCTGGTGTGCCTCAACTCAGTACGTGGTCTGAACGATCCATCGTGGTCGTGGAAACAAGACATAGCTCATCTAATCAACAAGTTAAGCTCACGGGAATCCACCAGTAGCAACAACAACTCTTTAAGCTCTGTAGAGACTGCACATTAGGTAACTTTGCTTGTCCGTGTGCTCTGTATGTCTAATTATGAAACTGTATGCATGATCGCTTAAGAAACCCATCAATCGTATATAAAGATGTTGTTCTGTTTCCATGTCACGTGATCCATATTTGCTTCCTCAAAATATCAAACACAGGGAAATGAAACAAGCTTGATAAAGTTTTTTTTTTACTTTTCATCAATTCTTTTGTATGATTTTCAATGTTTTTAAATTTGAATCACGAAAGATCATCATACGATTACAAAAGATTTTTTTTTAAGAGTTTGCTTTCCTTGTTCTGTTTCTCTTAGCCATTGCTGCCTTTGGTGGCTCAACAAAACATGAAAAGCCTGAAACTTTTATTTTCACGAGAAACAGAGTGAAAAGTTTTTAAGACTCTTTTGCTTTCTTCTCTCACTTAAAATCACTACTCGCTTTTCCCAATACCGATTTGCTTCACTATAAACTCCCTAAACCCGACACGGCGGCTGTTTACACTTTGCGGCATACACGAACCACCACCACCACCACTTCCTCCGCTGGAACCACCACCAGCAACGTTCCCTCGCTGTAAATCCGCCATGTAACTCCTCACCTCCGTCCTAATCATCTCCTGCACCACCGTCATGAACTCCCCACCGAATCCTGATATCCCTTTCTCTTCTTCCACCTCTTCCTTTCTAACCGGGAACAGCTCCGCCGTGTAACCACCGTCAATAACCGTGTTCTCGTTTACTTGAGTTGGCTCGTTGACTCTAACCGTCTCCGTCTCGCAACGGTTATTCCAAGGGAGAGACAAACTTAGATAAGTAGGCGGATCTTCACCGGACGTTGACGCCGTCACCTCCGGCACAGCACCAGATCTAGCCGTCGGTTTGAACACGTGTGGAGCACCACTAGATTGCTCGCTGACGTCAGATCCAGATGGACTTCCGGGGCTCATATATAACCCAGTAGAAACACCACCACCACTCGCCGTACGTTTCAACGGTTGCTCCTCTCCTAAGTTGCCGTCATACCCTCCGTTACCACCGAAGTCACAGCTCTGTCCATCAGATGTAAAAGCGCTGCATTTACGCTTGAGCGTCGAGTTCCAATGGTTCTTGATAGCGTTGTCGGTTCTTCCATTGAGGAGACGAGAGATGGTCGCCCACTTGTTACCGAACCGAGCGTGTGCCCGAATAATCGTCTCGTCTTCCTCCGCCGTAAAGGCACGGTGCTCGACCTCCGGAGATAGCTGGTTACACCAGCGGAGACGGCAGGATTTACCTGAGCGCCCGGGGATAGATTTGCTGATCAAGGACCAGTTTCTCGGACCGTGTTTCTGCACCAGACTCTGCAAGAGATCATCTTCTTCTGGACTCCATGGACCTTTAATTCTTTCCATGTTCTTTCGGCTCGGACCTGACATCGCCGGATGTGTTCTGTTTTTCTTTTTCACACGTCTTCTGTTTTGTTTTTTCTTTGGTCGTTAGGAGTTTTTTTTTTGTTGGGAGAAGAAAAGGTTTTAAGAGGATAAGAGCAAGAAGAGAGAGTATTTATACCAAAAGGAGTCGGGAAAGGGTTACCGGTTCAACCTGTAATCTTTTTTAGCGAAAAAATAATAAAGTAGTTAAATTTTGCGGTTTATTTCTAGGATATGTGTTATCTTTTGAATTTTTTTAACTGAATAAAATATCTTCTAACTTATATAGGAAACAAAGAAAACCGTTTTGTAATTTTATCAGCGTTAAACGGATAAATATGGTCGTTACTAACTTACTAATCGTTACGGTTTTGACTAATTCAGTCAAAACAAATTGATGGATTAACTAATTTAGCGTTTGGTTGATTAATTGTTTAGGCAAGTCATTCAATGTATTCTAATAAATTTCATCAATCAAATGTTTAAACTTGAAAAACGAAAAATAGAATTATTTAACATTGGTATATCAATATCACAACCAACACACACGTCCGCGATTGAAAACTGCGTTTGGGAAGAACAGCGTCTGTGTGAGGTTAACATCGAGCGTGGAGAACAGAGAATCTTCCAGGAAAAACGGTTGGGGACTTGGGATACAGCTGTATATTAACACGTGTCAAGTAAGTATATGTACTTTGAGTTTGAGATTTGCTTTTATTCGTGAATAAATAAATATTATCAGTGTGGTCTTAGTTTCAGAGATGTGTTTTCTTTAAACAGTACGCTCGTACTGGAGCGTCTCTTCCACTCTCCGTTTTACAGGTGGAGCGCTTTTACCCAATCATTTCGTTTTCCATTTAAAAGCATTGTTGTGACACTCACAGAATCGTTAACTTCTACGTTTTTATCTTTTTCGTACTTTTTTCTTTAATTTTCTGCATTTTTTGTTTCTTTAAAATTAACAAAATTTAGAACAGTAGAGATTCAAGAATGGCATTATATTTGAAACGTTGAATTATACCAACTTGAATTTCTGGTAAAAAGGAACTAATGAAAATGAGAATATGGTGGCAAACACAAACTGCTTTTCTAAGAATAACTGCAAAAAAAAGACTACATAGAAGTCAATAAAAAATAGCCGAAAGTTTATTTTGTTTTGTTTATAAACTAAAGTGCTTTGATCTGTTTTCAATATATTACACTGTTCGTTGCATGTCACTGTCTTGTGTGTGTTGATGTGTGAGGTTATAATAAAGCACGTTGGACCGTCGGTTTGATATCCAAATTTGCCGTAGCTTGTACATTGGTGTGATGAACAAGAAGTGGAAATTGTAGACACTAGTAAGTAGTAACCAACAAGTTCTTGGCTTCTCGCTACATGCAACGAGTAGATGGAATAGTTTTACAATTTGTTAATAAACTATCTTTACACATGCAACGAGTGTTGACAACATCAAAAGATATAAATGACCCCTCGCCGTGAAACCGTTGATATATATATGCACTCAACGTAGCTTTACATTCTGAAGCCAAAAATAATCCAAGAATGTTTATATATAATTAATAATGATAGAGAGATGAAGATAAGGATGAAGTTAACGGTTAGGTATGAGGTTTTGGTTCGATTCGGTGACTTTTTGACTGAGGAAGCCAGCCTGTATGCCATTATTATCATTATTATTTTTCGGATATTTTGCCGATCTAAAAAATAAATTAATTAAAAGTAGACTGCCAAAAAGAGACAGTTGCTGACGTGGCGCAAAACGACAAGATAGATCGATCGTTACCACTTTAATTTTTTGGGGATATTTTATTTTATAATTTGACATTTTTAAGAAAGAAAAATATAACAGGCTGTAAATCTCTGCCTCCCTTTAACGGCCACTCCCTCACCTGCCGGTCACCCACCCACCTTCCTTCTTTGTTATTTTATTTACATAGACTAGTAGTACTTTCATAAGTCCACTAATTAGTAATTAGCATTCTTTTAAAATCTATACTTTGGTTTAGCGATTAGCCTAAAAGATAAGTAATGTATATAAGATTCCGTAGATTTTTTTTTTTTTTTGGAGATATATATATTACACTAATCTGAATTTGAAGTTTGTTTCTGTAGTTTTCTGTATTAGGAATTATATCAATTTATTTGCAGATGATTGTTCATCCGTTTTACATACATCTCAGCTTATACAAACATTTAAGATTTTTTTCAGTCATCGAGCGATAAGATATTATAAAAATTGTGTGCATCTTTAATAGATTTTATGTGTATGAATGTATTTGTTTCATATAAAAATATTCATATTTAATTAACTCCCAGTGTGTTATTGAGAAAATAATATATTGTATTAAAATTATACGAATAATTTCCTACTATCAAATATATGTTGAAAAACTCACTATGACACTCGTATTAAATGGAGTTAATAGTCAACTATGTTCGTCGCTTTGACCCCAAAAGTCAACTATTTAGTTTTGTGAACGTAGAATTGTACTCGAATTGAGAGTAATTAAACGAACGCATTGTCATTTTTTCCTTTGTAGATCTGATATTACGTAACCTGTCAACGGTTGAGAAATTCTTTTTTTAACCATAAAATTTATGTTGTGGTCAATGTGAAATGCATTCAAGATCAACCACCAGCGTTAGAAATTTGTAAATATTCAAACATGCATGCCTGTCAAAATTTACTTAGCTAAAGAACCTCTCTCTCATGCATAAAATTCATAAGCTAATATGTAATATACATTTTATTTTGCCAAAGGCTAATATGTATATGCATTAAGGCGCTAGTATAGGGATTAGCTGCGAACGTGAACTCGGTCAGGCTGTTCTTTTACGCCTAGCTAACCGGCTAAACCACATATATTTACCTTATGATTTATGAAAGCATGGACGTATCATTTCACACACGTACGTAAGTGATACCCATATACCAAATATAGATAAGAATAACTAGTTTTCAGAGACACATATATCATATATATTTAGATCAATATACGTAATTTTCATTTACCATATATAGATAAGTTGCGTGATTTTATGCTAGTTTCACCAACCATTCCACCACATTGGAATCGCATTATTTTAACCAAATGACCACAGTAAACGTTGAACCGCAGTGATTAACTGGTTCAAACCTATTTAAAGTGAATAAAACTGGGATCTGTAAAGTGTACGGCACCGTTAGGACACTAATACAGCCGTGTACTGCATAGCACGATGCACATGCTCCGATGCTAATGGAAGTCTCTTGCGAGCTTCCTACTCTTGTCACACGATTTAAATAATTTGATTTATTATTTAAAGTATTCAAAAGTATCCCCGAGGAAAGAAAAAGACGGGATAGGATTCGGTCAGAATTAATTGTATAATTAGTGACCCCATAATTGTGTATTAAGAAAAAGATTAATTGAATGAACCAAGGGAAACATATGGACAAAGCCGTATAGTTACTGGCTTACTGGAATACTGTAAGAGATTTTCTGTTCTAGGCACATCGTAGCTATTACCTAATAATCTATTTTTTCCTAGCTAATACTATTAGTTTGTTTGCTGATAAAATCTACCAATCATTTCTTTTTAATCTAGTTTGGCTATTCTTATTTAGTTCTAATATCTTCTAAGTGTTTCAACGAAAATTAATTAAGACCCTAGTAACAACTCAAGTGGTGGTAATGAACTGATAAATCTTCTTTCTATATTATTTTCATTTTTTAGCTGAAAACAACTAAACGTCGACACTACTAACCCGATCAAATTGCTCATGACCCACACCCGTCCACTGAAACGTATAAATTATTTAATTTTTTCTCAAAAAATACATGTGAGTCGTATATTCTTGCCTTTAACTGGAATTTCCCAAAATAGCTTACAAATACAACCTTAAATAATTATGAGATGGTTCCAGGTTCATTGTACGTTTTGACTCCAATCATACGAATGTTTATTCATGCATTAGTAGTTCATAATTTTTAATAAAAATCTAGTAATCCAAAATCAGAGATTTGCTGAAACAATATTGTCTGGAGAATGTCGTAATTGGAACCTAACGAAGACAGATATACGAGTTCTTTCAAGGAATGGAATATTATTAGGTAGCCGTTTATGTTTGTTTAAGAAACTAAGATTCCTGTGATTTAAATATTTAAGGATAAAAGAATGATCTTTAGGATTTTCACCGTTTAATGTTTAATTTTACAAAGCTATTCCTGCAGGAGAGGACATATATAATATATTTACGTGTACAATATACCTCAACAATGAAAGATTAAGAAAGAAAGTTACTGAAAAAAAAAAACAATGAAGGATACAACACACACGCTGTAGTCCATGTCGTTTAAAGCGTATATTCAATCATAAAACAAAGCGCAGACACCGAGTCTATATAAATAGCAATTACTCGTACAATAACGGTAATACAATTCACAAAAACACCAATTCGTCGCATATTATTTGCCAAACACACGTAAACACAAACTTATCAGCTTTCAACCGCAGAAGGCACGTACGAGAAACGATTTATCACGTGACGGTGGCGACGCGGTTTAAGCAGACACACGTGCGACTTGCTTCCCACCGCACCGACAAGTATACCGAAGAGATAATTAAAAAATATATATATAACTGATTTTTAAAATATAGGCGGACAAATTTGACCATATGAAAGTCGTATACCTTGACGTGGTACGGAAGGGCGTAAAAGTAATTTCCGTAATGAACTGTGAACTAGAAGAGATCTTCTCCATTGATATGGTTGTTGGGTTTATTGATACGACACACGTGAAAACTTTGATCCCCACGCCACCCACATTTCCATTTTATTCCCTATTACTTCGTTCGTTATATATATGATCCAAACTTATGCATTGGCTTGACAAAAAAAAAACTTATGTATTTTGTGGGATAAAGAAGAGAGCTTAATATGTGGCTTTATGATGAACCATATGACCAATAACGAAAGTACTTGTGACGCTTGACGATAGTTAAGAGGTTGCTTATTTCGGAAATATAGTACAAATTAAAGCCGGTTACATTTTCTTTTATATGTCATGCACTTAAACCATCTCTAATCCACCTCTATTTTAATCTCTATATTTTCCTTTAAAATAGAAAAACTCTATTATAGAAGTGAATTTGCTCTAATGTATGTTTCTATAATAAAGTTTCTCTATTCATTCATAAAGGAAAATATAGAGATATGCTATTTTCATCTCTAAATACAGAGGCAAAAAATAGAATTCCTCTATATTTTCTTTTAAAATAGAGAAACTTTATTATATAGACATACATTGGAGCAAATCCACCTTTATAATAGAGATGAGCTCTTATATCTTTATTTTTGAAAAAAATATAGAGATGTATATTGGAAATGCTCTTAAAGGGCAGGGGTAGATTAGTTTTGAAAGTGTATAAGTATAATTGTGGTTACCAACATATGTCCATCCCCAGCTTGTAAACTACATTTGCACCTTTGAACATTGATGTTATTAATTATTATATCCCATGGCCGTTTCTTATATATGCCAAGATGAGCTCTTACTTTGAACACTATAAGGTCGACCACAGAAACAACAAGATTCAAAACAAAAGGTCAACAATAGTATGTTGGGCTTGTTTGGTCAAGAAAAGGTTGATACTAAGTAATACTCGATAAGTGTGACTTCTAGTCTAGGCAGTGTCAAAACTGAGGATATATTTCGTCTACAGATGAATTTTACCATTTGATCAAATGTAGAATTGTAGAAAATTGACGCAATCACGCCTTGAAAGAGTCCATACTCTGGTCTACAACTTCTGTTTCGACATGAAGTATCTAACGTTTGATATAGTTGTACTTCAAAACTATTATCGATGGTAGTGATCATGTCTAGATACGTTAGATCACCTCCAATAATAATTTTCTAACATTCATTATTTAATGATGATATGGTTAATACGTTTTATAAGAACTCTTCAATGTTCATGTTATTAGATCATTTCCAATCAATTTATATATTTTTAAAAATTCAATTTAAAATATAAAAATGCTATATTTTCTTTATAAATTAGATAAATGACAAGAATTAGCAGTGTTTTTATTTTCCATGTAAATCGGATCTAGTCGGGTCGAATGACTCAAACTCGACCACCATTTGATCTATTTAATAGATTTTGACAAACAAAAAAATAGATGAATACTATATTTATTCTATTGTTTCTTCTATAATTATAGAAATCTCTGAAATATAAATAGATTGAAAATGCTTTTATGTTTCTATAATAATAAAAATCTCCGAAATAGGAATAGATTGAAAATGCTTTACGTGACTACTTTATTTTTTTCTGCTAGTATTGTGACTACTTTCTTTCTTATCTTTAAGATGTCGTTTCGCATGATAGTCTGCTACTTTCGTTCCATTACGTTTATGAAATTATCATCATTTCACCAATAAGACTTTTTGATAATTTTTCACCAATAAAACTATACACAAATACGTTCACGTGTAAAATGTTATAAAAACGGTAACTTTGAATTCTGGGATAAACGGAGTAAAAGTTTAACCTAACAATACGCATCGGATTAATCTCACCGGCCACAATTGTTTTTGACGATCTCTTTCTCTGCAGTCAAAGAAACAGAGAATCCATCCACACCGGCCACTATTGTTTTCCCTCGAAGTCAGAACGTTTGTTTTGCATTATTGCTCCGTTGGCAAAAAGGCACGTGGAACACATGCGCACATTATTACATCATCCATTGACACTTGTCGTATGTGTGGCTAAAGATTAGACTGTTCACGATTCCTCGTGGTTGATTCATGGCAAGAACAAGATGGAAGGAAGATTCGCAGTTTGTAATTAACATTGATATAATACCATCAAACGAATGATTCTTTTCATTTGTTTTAAACTTCCAAGATAAGCATAGCTTTGTAGTTTATTACACTATGTAAAATGTATATTAGGGCCTCTTTTAAAATTTAGACTATATTGTTTTTTTTTACTTCTAGACTGTATATAGTTTCTCCTTTTATTGGTTAAACGCGATAGACACTAGGCGCATTGGACTCAGCAATGTCACTAAAAACCCCTAAAAAAACACATGAAGTCTAAGCATTATTTGTAAGTTTTAACGTTTATATAGCTTCAACTTTGAAATGTCTTTTTCTTCATCTTTGAAATGTTGATATAGTTTAAGATCAGAAGGCCAGCAAAGTATATATTATAAGGTGATATCTTACGCCGTATGAGTCGTACTATCGCCTCACTTTATTTATTTTAGCTTATTTGGTCTTCCTTTTTTTTTATCTCACTTATTCTGCAAAACCAGATGAAGAATGCTTCGGGCCGAAGTAGCTCATAAAAAACCCTTTATATATTTTTCTTTATTTTTTGAGAAAAACCTTTTTATTTTTTTAATTTTTGAAGGAAACCTTTATATTTTATTCGTAAAACAAAGTTAGTGATCCATCATCCTTCACCGTGAGATACAGAGAGTGGAATCGTTAATTACTTATTGTATTAATTTTGCATCATTCCAGATTCGCAAAACACAAGTTTTATCAATAATTGGACGCAGTAAGAAGGAAATTTTGTTAAGCAAAACAAAAAGTTAATCAATAATATTAGCCTGTTACCAGAAAAGTATGGACTTCATTTAATGATTCCAAATCGCGTTTCGAATACTTAGCTATAAGCAGTGTTTGAGTTTTTTTTTCTTCTTTTTTTTCAGGGTTTGAGTTTTTTTATTAGTAAGTAAATCGTAAATACAGTCTTTAATAGATTTTTAAATGTCTAGTTATATTTTCGTGGTGTCATCATAGCAATCATATTTTATCAAATAAATAAATTTTAAGGTAAAAACATTTGACTAAATCTACATCGCATGAGACTCAGATAAAAAATTACATTGCAGTAGCTATCGACAAAAAAGCATCTCATGTTGCTAACAATTTTACAACCACTGCTGAACAAATCGTCCACTTACGAAATAGATTATACATAATTTAAGAATAAAGCTGACAGTGACATTGTCGAATGTCGTCATTGGCCAAAGCTAACATTCATATAATAAATGATCATTTACGTTTTTGTTATAAACCAGAAACTTTGTAGTGCTGGGAATAAAAGTAAATTGATTATAGAAAAGGATAACCCGAAGAGAAGAATGTTAGCTTTAAAAACCCAATGTTGTGGGCGGTTTGTTTTTACTTTTATTTTTCCATTCAGCTCGAGGCGTAACCCACAATACTACTTTCATGATTTAAACGAACGATTGGGCTTTAAGGGCCATATATGTAGAAATTTAAATTATACTTCGGCCCATACACGTTTCACTAAGTTGAGCCCATAGTTAAATATTTTCCATCACTTTTTTTGTGGTCCGTATTTTCGCATCTTTTTTTCCATCACTTTGTGTGTTTTACAACGATACTAGATTTTGACCCGCGCTTCCAAGAGTGTGTTTAAAATATTTTTGCATTTAAATCAGTGTTTTCTAATTCAACCCGATTGTGATTATATCGGTTAATTCGGAGACCTAACAATTCAATTTAAGTTTTTAAAATATTCATATTAAAATCCGAGACTAACCGATTGAACTGTTGGATGACCGATATGTAATCTAATTTGATTTAAATTATAATAGTTTCATAATTTGTAATCTTATAATCCAAATTTTAAAATTTATTATTTTGTAATTTATAAAATTATGACGTTTCTACAAAATTTTAAAGAGAAATGATAGATATAAAATAACTAAGATTATTTATTGTATTGTTTGAAAACGTTGATAGTAGTATAAAAAATATATTGTTTGGAAACATTGATAGTAGTATAAAGAAATAAGTATATTGTTTGAAAACATGGATAATAGTATAAAAAATGAACATTAATAATTTAATGTAGGTTTAATTATAAAGTATAAAAATATATTTAATTTAAAAACTTACAAAATAAATGTTAGGTCCAACAGAATGTTTCTGTTTTAATAAGATAGATACAGTAGTTTTCTTCTTTTGGAGGGGGGGGGGGATGCGAAAAATAGAAAGTAAATATTTTAAAGTCAACCAGAAGAGTCAAGAGCTGGTTATTTATTCTTTTTGTTTTCCATTCAACTCCACTCCAGTAGGAGCTAGATGAACATATGATTAGTGATTGATTGAAGATTATAGTTTCTGGGATTATATTTACCTTAATGCGAATCAATATGACTTCATATCTTTGTGTTTTTGTTTTTGCAAAAGTGCTAAATTTATCTCATCAACCAAAAGACTAAATTTAGTATTCCTTATGTTTCATTTTAATTGTCATTACATTAAAAGACATTTAACTTTTGCATATTTCTAAAATAAAACATCATTATATATATATATATACATCTAACCATATTTCAATCAATATAAAAATAAACAAAAGAATATTGTTAATAAATTTTAAATTGAGATTTTAAAATAACACTTATTTTAAAACAAAATTTTTACTTTACAATGCAATTAAACTGATATAGATAGAGTATAATTAACTAAGTTAATGGAGTATTCATTAGTATTTGCTATTTTTTGTTTCATAATTAATGTCTTTTTAATTTTTTTTCTTGTTACATTTCCAATGTCATTTTACAATTTTAATGGAAATTATATTTACTTTCGACTAAAAACTAATTGCAAATTGCATTAATTTTATAAATAATTTTATTTATCTTAAATACTATTGGTTAAAGATATGTAATTAATAATAATTTACATCGATTTCTGCCATTTTTTAATCTGTGTGAAATTTTTTAAATTCACACTTATTTATAAACTGATGGAGTATTACTTTTGTTTATCTAGCTAGTAGTTAAGTTGATTATTCCTAATTTTCGATACACGTTCCCCACTCGAGAGCTATTGCATTTGATATTTTTATTGATTGACTCAGTCGCACTATACAACGAATACATGTTTATCATTAGTCAAAAATAAAACGTAGAGTAAGAACATGATCCAAGCATTATTTTATGAAAGACAAATTAAAACATGATCCAAGATTTAGGCAAATATATAGGTTGGGAATTTGGAATTCATACACTTTACCTGCATCTTGCTTTAAACGAGGAATATAAACCCTAATTCCAAGGTCGAGATGTCATAATTTAAGATATTCGTGTGATGCCCAAAATATAAGTGTATATATACGTAATCTTTTTATATGGAAAAACTTGTAACCACGACCGATATATAGAACGGATATTATAAATTTTAACACGTAGGGATGAATGTCTGTCTATAACGCAGTTCTGCTTTCAGCAGGCAATATTCTTTAAGTATTTTTTTCAGTCCTGGATATATATATTTTATGTTATTTTGTATTCCTTAAAATGGTTCTTATATCTGTATTTTTATCATCTTGCGACATTTATATTAACAATTTCATCAGCAATTGCTTTACAAAAAAAAAAATCAAAATGATTATTATACTAGTGGTGGTGGGGGGAAGGGAGAACAACTAGCACTGACCGGAGGATTACTAAAGCAGGGACTTCGACTTTGAAATCATGAATCATTTGATTTGACCTCGTTTATGCCTTTTTTTAATTCTACTAAAACCTAGATAAAAAGCATAGACGAACGCAGTATCTACTAAACAGTCACAACAAAACCGTACTTTATAATATATGTAGATATCTATTATTTAAATATAAAAAATGCTAAAAACAAACAAAAAATACTACTAGTTAACATATTGAACCCCTAATTTAGTTGGTTAGGAAGGGAGAACAACTAGCACTGGCTGGAGGATTACTAAAGCAGGGACTTCGACTTTGAAATCATGAATCATTTGATTTGACCTCGTTTATGCCTTCTTTTAATTCTACTAAAACCTAGATAAAAAGCATAGACAAACTCAGTATCTACTAAACAGTCACAGCAAAACCGTACTTTATAGTATGTGTAGATATCTATTATTTATATATAAAAAACGCTAAAAACCAAACAAAAAATACTACTAGTTAACATATTGAACCCCTATCTTTTTTTTTTTATGTTAGTCTAATTTAGTTGGTTAGGATTTTTTCTCAATTGTCATCGACTTGTAGTCTTTACACTTCGGAATCTTGGATGCAGTTTTTATAGTCTTGAGAAAAAGATATAATGAAAAATAATGGCCCACCACAAAACTAACAAGGCTGGGTTTGTGGCTTTTACTGTTGGACTCGTTATAATTAAAGACTTAAAGTGTATCTCATCAACTTTTTTGAATCTTTTTCAACTTAAACATTGTTTTTTATGAAGAAGTGGGTAAAGATCACCTCCAACTTTACAAAAGAAATTGTTTTAAAATAATTAAAAGAGCTATTTTTTTTTTCAAAAACAGAGAAATGAATCGCAAGAGACTAGAATGATGGGTAATGGACCACGTGTGGCACCCGTAAATCCAATTATTGAAAACATATTTACACATTTTTTAGGGTTGCCATAAATATATTTACCCACTTTGTGCTAACACAAAATTTAACATATCTTGAACTTTTAAGATATGTAATGGTAGGTATTGAATATTAATGATATTAAATGTAATGTTTGGATATGTTTGTATGATTTCTTACCATAAAGGCATAAACCAATACGCTTGAATGGAAATAGTTCCTACCGAAATTTAGGCTAATGACCTATTTTCCAATCTTTGTGTCTCAATCTATCAATTCTTTTTTTATCAATTCTATTTTTAAAATTAGAAATGTGTTAGATGATAAATTAGCAGATTTGTTTAAGTTAAAACTAATTCTTAAACTCAGGCAAAGGACTTGCTTAAGAAAGCAAATTTAATATATCTTTCAGTGTCAAAAAAAAAGAAAGTTTATTATATCTGGCATGTAATATATGACTAGTAGACTTTAAGTGCAACAGTTTTGTGATATTTGAAATTGGAGTATTCCATTTTCTCTCCATCCATTTAATTTAGTACTTTACTTAATCATACTGCTTGTACACAATCATATTTTCGTACAGAAATTGAATGCAGAATCTTCAGGACAGCTGAAATAAACATATTTACAAAAATCATAATAATAACAAGTAGCACATGAAAGCCATTTACAGGGGAAATACTTGTAAAGCATCCAGAAACAAATTAAATCCCCATAAAAAGGAAGACAGCAGAGACATGATAACCATATTCTTTAAAACAAAAAGAGCATGCGTTACTTCTTTTTTTTAGCAACGAACAAAAGATTTAGGTTAAACTTCGGTTCAGTAATCAGCACCAAAACTATTCGATTTAGATCTCTTCTAGTTATATATAGACCGTGTGAACTAACACAGAAGGAATGAGAATCTGTGGATAAAAGTCATATGGAAACAAGAAAAACGCTACAACTTTGAGCAAAAACTGCAACTGCAGACTTTTTTTTTATATAAAGTCTTGTAGCTTACTAATCCTAAAGAATCTACTCGCTTCTTCGGTTCAGTAAAGAAAGAGAGAGAAAAAAGTACAAATATTAGTTGTAAAGGGAACAGATTTTATATAATAAATGAAGAAGACTGCAACAAGAAGTGTGTATTCGTATTGATTATAGAATTTAAGAAACTCTGCAGTACTTTTTTTTCTGCAGACAGAGACAGAGAGATAGCATTTAGAGAGCGAGAAGGGTGTGCGTTTGGTTACGTGAGCTGTTTCTCTCCATCTTTAACTCTCTCTATCTCTTTTAACATCTTATCTTCTCTTTCACATTAGTAATGAAGCCATGAAAATGGAATTACTTTCAGCTTTCTTCTTCTTCTTTCTCTGTTTTGTTCTGCCTTCCTCTGGTTTAAACTCTGATGGACTGCTGCTGATGAACTTTAAGTCCTCTGTTCTCGTTGATCCTCTGTCTCAGTTACAGACATGGAACTACAACCACGAAACTCCATGTTCTTGGCGAGGAGTCTCTTGTAATAACGACTCCAAAGTCGTCAACTTGTCTCTCCCAAACTCTCAGCTCTTGGGCTCGATTCATTCTGATCTGGGCTCTCTCCACTCCCTTCAAATCCTCGATCTTTCCAACAACTCCTTCAACGGGCCGTTGCCGGTTTCGTTCTTCAACGGAACAGAGCTCCGGTCACTCGATCTCTCCGGTAACATGATCTCCGGCGAAGTCCCTTCCTCGATCGGCGATCTTCACAGCCTTCAGACGCTTAACCTCTCCGACAATGCCTTGGCGGGAAAGTTACCCGCTAATCTGGTGACACTTGGAAACTTAACGGCGGTTTCACTGCAGAGCAACTACTTCTCCGGCGAGATTCCCGGCGGATGGAGAGATGTTCAGTTTCTAGACTTGTCGTCCAATCTGATCAACGGCTCGCTACCGCCGGACTTCGGCGGAGCTAGTCTCCGTTACTTGAACGTCTCGTTTAACCAAATCTCCGGCAATATACCGCCGGAGATCGGTGATACATTCCCGAGAAACGCCACCGTTGATCTCTCATTCAACAACTTAACCGGTTCAATCCCGGTTTTCCTTAACCAGAAATCATATTTCTTTACAGGTAACCCGGGTTTATGCGGCGACCCGGCTCCGAACCCGTGTCCGATCTCTTCTTCACCGATGTCTACACCGGCGATCGCCGCAATACCGAACACAATCAGCTCAAACCCGGTTACTAATCCAACGACGCAACAAACGAACCGGACTCCCCGAACCGGTTTACGACCAGGAGTTATAACCGGGATCGTCATAGGTGATATCGCCGGTATCGGAATCCTCGCCGTGATTTTCCTTTACATCTACAGACGCAAGAAGAGCAAGGACATCGCTAACAGCAACAGCAACGACAAGCAGAGAGAAGAAACAACAGACACGATCACGTTATCACCATCTTCATCTTCTTCTTCTTCTTCCTCACCAGACGAATCAAGAAGATTCACTAAATGGTCGTGTCTACGTAAAGAGCCCGAAACGACGCCGTCCGACGAAGAAGAAAGCCGTTACAATGCAGATCAACGGTCAGGAGATAGCGAAGGGACGTTAGTGACCGTTGATGGAGAGAAGGAGATGGAGATCGAGACTCTGCTTAAGGCTTCTGCTTATATATTAGGCGCCAAGGGGTCGAGTATAATGTATAAAGCTGTTCTCGAAGACGGTACGGTTTACGCGGTTCGTCGGCTGGGTGAGACCGGTTTAACTCAGCGCCGGTTTAAGGATTTTGAGTCGAATATTCGAGCAATTGGGAAGTTGGTTCACCCGAATTTGGTTAGGCTCCGCGGGTTCTATTGGAGTACAGACGAGAAACTGGTCATTTACGATTTTGTCCCTAACGGCAGCCTCGTAAACCCCCGTTACCGTAAGTTTATAACGTTTTGTCGTTTGCTAAAATACGCTTAAGTTCTATTGTATTGATGATGATACTTGGGGTGTGTGTTTGAACTTTGAATTTTGAGCAGGCAAAGGAGGTGGGTCTGCTTCGCCGTATCATCTACCGTGGGAAACTCGGCTCAAGATAGCGAAAGGCATCGCACGTGGGCTAGCTTATCTCCACGAGAAGAAGCATGTGCATGGGAACTTGAAGCCCAGTAGCATACTTTTGGGCCACGACATGGAGCCTAGAATCGGTGATTTAGGACTCGAGAGGCTTCTCACTGGTGAAACAAGCTACAGCCGAGCTGGTGGGTCTTCTTCTAGGATATTTGGTAGCAAGCGTTCAAGGGCGTCTTCAAGGGACTTCTCGTCCATTGGGCCCACGCCAAGCCCGAGTCCTAGCTCGTTGGGCCCGCTGTCGCCTTACTGCGCACCAGAGTCTTTCCGGAGCCTAAAACCGAGCCCAAAATGGGACGTTTTCGGCTTTGGAATGATCCTGCTAGAGCTTCTCACGGGTAAGATCGTTTCAGGCGAAGAGATTGGGCTTGGAAACGGGCTGACGGTAGAAGACGGACACCATGCACTGAGGATGGTCGACGTGACGATTCGCGGTGAGCTGCATGGCAAAGAAGACTTTCTCCTCGGTTGTTTGAAGTTGGGATATAACTGTGCGTCTCCTGTTCCTCAGAAGAGGCCAACCATGAAGGAATCTTTGGCTGTTCTTGAAAGATTCTCTCCTGACTCCTCTGTTGTTAAGTTTCCGTCGTTTCACTACATGAATCACTAATTAATGAGATCAATTTGATCTCATTGCTAACTTGTTTCAGTGTAAAAAAACCTTAAAAGTTCTAGTGTGTTTATCCACAATTCCATTACTCAAACATGAATAATTGAATTAAAATATTGTTCCGTCAATGGAGAGACCAGATTGACCCAGGGCCGGCTCATAAACATTTTAGGCCCCTGGGCAAAAATAAATTATATAGCTTTTTGGCAATTTTTCTTTTGAAAATTAGTTAAAATCTAAACTTTAATGTAATTATTTAAGCAATTATATTATTTTGTATGAAAATTTTCAAGATAAATTTAGTTTTTAAAATATACATAACTAAATTTAGTTAAAATATATTTATATTTACATTTATTTTTATTAAAAATTTAAAAAAAATTGTAAAAAAAAAAACTGGATCCTTGGACCCTGGGGCGGTCGCACTCCCCGCCCACCCATCTAAGCCGCCCCTGGATTGACCCTGGAGGAGGAAGTAAGCTTGTTCCTTTTTTTTTTTTGCTAAAATTTGGTGTAAGCTTGTTCCTTCAGGCCATGATTACTCTTATGGATGTTCAAATATGTTGTGATTTACATGTTGGCAATGAATAAACAGCTCACGAATGCTTAGTTTCAAATATGTCGTCATTTACATCAATGTTTCTTCTCTTGTTTTTTCACCCTTTCTAACATCTTTGTCTTGGCTATATCTAATCTGTTAACTGAACACACTGTACACTGGTACATTTTTGTCCTAGAGAAACAATGCTGTTGAGAAATATATCTTTTTTAAAAAGAAAATATATCATTTTATTATATTTCTCTTAATACATAATCAAATAAAAGCAAATATTCTTTGAATGATATTATATTTTGACCAAACATAGAGATGTATACAGATCAAATCCCTATGGTGGTCAATTTTTTTTGAAATTCTCTACATACAAACAATAATATGAGACTAAATTCAGTTTATAAAACAATCCAATTCTGATTATTGAGTTTGTTTTTGCTAACTTCAAACACTGCTGATTCCACGAACCGGGTTTGGGCTGTACTTAACCGGATACGAGGCTTCAATCGCAATCCCGCACTTACCGGATTTCGACGATGCCAAGTTTCTCTCTATCCTAATGTAACCATCCTCTCCCCATTTTTGACCCCAAGAGTTTCTTACAATCCAGTAGTCAACGCCGTTCTCTGATCCATAACCAACCGCCACCACAGCGTGATCCATTTCTGTACCACACTCTCCAGTGAAGATCCCCTGCCAAGAAAAACCAAACCGGTATTCAAAATCCAAAAACCGGTATGAAATAACCCCCTCTCCACGGTTTACTAAAGATCGGTTTGCTTACAGATTGGTAATGTTGGAAAACTCTTCCACCAGCGTCAATAGCAACACTCACAGGCTGGTATGAAACTGCTCTCTTCAACGCGGTTTCATCGTTAGTAGGAACATCTTCGTATCCATCGATAGTTACAACTTTCGAATTCTTCTGCAAACACGAATGAATCAGACTTTTCGCAGTTCCTTACAATAAAAACAGAAACATGCTCTGTTTACTCTGTTTTTGTTTTTCCTTACCAGTAAAGAGTTGCATTTGCCATCGGATCCACGGTAAGGATAATCTTGCTCGGTGTTTAATCCACCGCTTTTCATGATGAATTGAAAAGCATAATCCATTAGACCGCCGTTACAGCCTTGGTTGTATGATTTGTCGCAGTCGACAAGTTCTTGTTCGGACAAAGATATGAGTTCTCCTGTTACGATCTTGTTTATACCTTCTACTACTGCAGCTGTCGAAAACGCCCAACAACTTCCTGTTTTCGACCAACACACAATACACAAATGTTAAGATCAATACTTAGTATATAAAAAAAAAGATCAATACTTAGTACACAACATCATGTATTACATGCAAAAGTGTGTTTATTTTAAAATTAAATACTAACACTTGTAAAATACAAAAGCTAGCAATTTATCTACGTTTGTGAAATTTAAAATGAAGTTAATAACTATATATTGGCATGGAAGTTTACTCCTAGGAGAGAAAGTTGACACTAAACCGTATCACATGTAAATACATAGCCGAAACAAATATATTATTGGTCCTGTACAGATTATAATATCTGAAGCATGTGTAAATATTGACGTGTAAAATAATAATAAAAAATATTGACGTTAAATACTCAAATATCGTTTAGATTTAAAAAAAAAAGTAGAGTTGGTAATTACCGCAAGTTCCTTGGTTTTTAATGGCATTAACAGCTCCTTTCTGTCTCCAATCAACCGTCTCCGGCAACGCCTCCTTGTTTACTGCGGCTGAGTACTTCTTGTTAACGTTCTTGTTTTTAGCTATGCGGCGGGCGGGCTCTGTTCTTGCCCCTAGGTATAATCTCCGGTACTCATCGTTAGTGAGATCAGCGAATATGGTGAGACCGAGCTTGTAAGTGGCGTTCTTGTTGTTCTCGTTGTGCAATTCGATGAATCTTAGGTTGTCTTTGAAAATATTGAATCTTTCATCTTGTTGGTTGATGATACCGTTGTTGTTGTTGTTGTTGGTTTTCCCGTGCTCCGCGGACCATTGTAAGTAGATGGACTTCACTTCTTCATCAGTTCTCCACGAGCCGTCAGATGGAAGATTGAGATGGTTGTCATTGATGATGGACTCATGACCGGAGGCTAATGAAATGAAGACGTACAAGAGAAGTAAAGAGAGGAGTTTTGGTGACGAAGTCATCTTGTATGTTTGTTTTGTTGGGTTTCTAGTTTTGATAGTTGGTATGGCTTGATTTTTGGTGGGATAAGATGTGGAACTATTTATAACAAAAGTTTGGGTATTTTAATATTTCAAGTTGGTAAACTTTTCTGTTATGATAAAAGATAATAATGGGCATGCGAGATAGTGGACGTTTCAAATGGATTTTTTTTTTCGGCCGAAATATGATGAATGAAATTAATTAAAACAAAATATCTTCAATTTCCCACTCAAAAACATTATGTGTGTAATAATAGACCGCGAGATATTTATCTTTGATTTTTAAAATAATAATTTTATTAACTGCAGACATAATAAATTTATTCAGATCGAATAGAAAATATACAATTCACTGATCCAAAAAATATAAAATAGTTTTACTCAAATACAACTTTTTTTTTGAGTATCGTACTATGCTTAAATACAGCATTGTAGTATCGTACTATGCTTAAATACAATTCAAACTCAAAGATTTACCGGGTTCAAACCATTCGTCTGTAATTTCTCTTTGCTTTTCGAGATGGGTGTCGCATAAATATATCCAAAAAGTGTCATGGCTTACGACTCATGTAGTTATTGTCGTTCAGATATATTGAATTCACAGTTACAAAAAAAAAAGATATATTGAATTCTATATATCAGCGAGTGTGTCATACTGATACATATATTTTCAAGCGGTTAGAACCATCTTGTAAGCCGTTTATTTTTGACTGTATAACGTCATTAGTTTTTTTGGCTACCAACCACATATCACCAGAGTCGCAAATAGTGACCTTTTCAGTTCCAAACACAAGGGAACATGAATACCAATAAATCTTTCAGTAATTCGAAGCAGTGTGATGTCACTTGAGGATCAACTTTTTACAAAATAGCTGCATCGATCTTTTTTAATTTCTTTATGTCGAATCTAATTGGATTAATAGTTAGATATGTATTCAGTAAGTTGTAAACTTAAATCTACAGACATGCATTGTGACAATTATGGTGTGAGAGCCGTATAAATAGGCATGGATGTCTGTGAATATCTGAATCTACGTTAAATCAATTTCCAATAATCAATATATATGGGACGAACAAAGTTAGAAAACAGTGAATATGAGGTAGAGTTGCAACTTGCAAGTTGCAACTACCTAGAAAAGGTTTAAATAAGGTATGGGAAAACCTATCGAGAAAATTTGCTTAATATATATAGAAACAACATGATCACTTTTAGAAATAGCATTTTTATACATTCCATGTATAGACTACTAGAAGCTATACTTCTATCTTTCTCTTCAGTAGAAAATAATCTATTTTTATCAAAACCGGAAAAATATTGTATGAGGAAATTATTTCTCTATTTACATTATGGTTCAAAAGTGTAGTCTGATTTTTATAGTTGGTGACGTCTGTTAAGTGTGCTCACATTTGATACTTGATGATATAATATATCTATAGAGCTCTCTGTATGTATTTTCAATAGATATATTAACAAAAAGTTGAAGATTCCTATAGAAGAATCTTGAATGAATGGGTGGACGTGATGTTCCTATTTCACGGCAGATCCTCTTGTCACGAGGCGGTGCGCCATCCTGACCGTTGCATTTGACCCTTTCTCATAGGAGTATGTTTTATGTAAACATTTTCTCTACAAGAAAAATGGTGATTGGAGGAAATGGGAGGCAAAGAGGTGTCTTTAACCAAGTTTCAACCCGAAGTGGTGGCTTTTGATAAGGTTTAAGAAACACAAGTGCGAAGTGCCTCGCTCGAATTTCTGACATGGTACAACTAAAGGCGACCGTTTCTGTTTTATAATTCTATTTGGTTTTGATATCATTTTGTATGGGCAGCTAAGCTACGAAGCATGGGAGTTTCACCGACTGTTTGGTTTTCATTTAAGAAAATGAACAAAAGAAAAGAATGTTAAAATCGCATAAATATAAAGTTTGATTTAGTTAAAAATATAAATATAAATATAAATACAAATAGGATATTTTTGGTTAATTTCACTTCTTTACGGTTTGATTAAGTAGTTAAGCCAAAATTCATATTAGATGTGTTTGGTTTACTCTAGTCACCTGCTTAAATTTTGGTTCACTAATGAATTTAGTTAACATCATGTGTTCCTCTCTAAAATTAAAAAAAAAATTAAAGAAGCGAAGCAAAAAATCATCTAAAAAACTTTTTTATTGTTACAGTCAAAAATACATCTAAAAACCTAATCCAAAGAGATAGATGTTGATAACGTAATAAAAAATCCTAATTTGATCCTGTTTATAGAGGTCAAAGTACATACCTATTACCTATAGGCCAGAGGCGGACCTATTTGATGTAAAGGTGGGTCAAGTGACACACCATAAATTTGATTTTCTCTTTGTAGTATAGGTGTTTTGGATATTGAACCTGTTTATCTTTATATTTTGAGTCTTATATTTTTACACCTATTTTTTATGTTTGATCCTCTAGGTCCGCCACTGCTATAGGCTATGAGCGCAAGTGTACTAAGAAAAAAATCTAATAAAGTGGGGGTAGGGGGAGTGGTTAAAGAAGACATGTGCTATTCTGACAAAACCGCCCAATCCTCCATTATTTCAGTTATGGAATCTGTTTGCAGTCTTTGTCTCAACTTTCAGTTCTCTTATTAATTTCACAAAAAAAAAAGAGATTCTGTTTTGTATTTAGGGCATCTCCAACCCCATTCCATATTTTACTCCAAAATTGAGAAAAGAGTTGGAAATAGAGTGATGACCAAAAAATAAAAGCATTACTCCATTTATAGAATAATGCTTTTATTTTTTGATCATCCCTCCATTTTCCACTCAATTTTTAACTTCATTCTCAATTTTGAAGTAAATTATAGAGTAATGTTGGAGATGCTCTTACTTTCTTCACAATTCCTTTCTCCGAAGGTATCTTTTCCAATGTCTCCATCTCCAACACTTTTAAAAATATGTATATACGTACATTATTTCCTTGTGAACAGTAAAAAGTAATTAATTTCTATGAAACGAACTTGTAAAGAGTGAATGGATTTATAGAAGAAACATAAGATAAATCAGAGGCTTCGAATTAATGGGAGTGATAAAACAGAAATGGATCGAGAGATATGCTTGCAAATTAAAAAACTATACAACCCAAAGTTTTTTTGTTTCTTAAAGCCTTTTGTTGTCACTTCAAGAACATTGAAACAAGCAATCCTTTGTTACTAAAATACAGATAAGTTCTTATAAGACCCGAAAAGAAAAGATAATGAAAATAAACGAATGATCATCATTCATTCCCCGAAAAACCCGTATACCCTTTTGTTGTGGGAGCTCCATCATCATAAATCTGATAATTCCTGCTTCTTGATTCTTCTCCGTTGATTCTTAATATTTGCGGTATCTGGAGGAGAATAAGATGATCTCTTCTGACGTTTCTCTAAAAAAAAAACACTTTGGCAAACAAATGAATGATAATAAAATAGTAGAAAGGATCTTCTTCTTGTCAATCATCTCTATTCTTCCTCAGTTTCTTTCTTGGTGATGTTTAGTGGAAGAAGAAACTTGTGTTGTCGTATCGGTTGGTTTAGGTTCGTGTTTATTTCTCTTGCTTCTGCGTTTCGGTTTCCGGACTTTGCTAGAACGTTGTTGTTGCTGCTGCTGGTGCTTTGGTATCACCACCACATTGTCGCCTTGTGATAATGGCATTTGATCTTTCTTTTTAGTAGGTGGCTCGGGAGGAACATCTGGCCATGGAGTGCGTTTAGCCGCCACTGTGATTTCTAACGGAGGATCAATTATCCATCTGCACTCATTGAACCAAACCTCAAAATGATTAAAACAACATGATGATAGCAAAGACAATCTTCTCATAAACACACACAAAACCTTTTAGTATCTAGACTGTCCTGACTTAACAAACAACACTATTATATTACACACACATTCAATGTAAGATCTAAAGATTTTTCAAGAATCACTATTAACATAAGAGGCATTACCCGGGAGGGAACTTGCTATCAGCGCGTGCTTCAACGCGAAGCCACCAGAGCAGAACCTGTCTTCCACAGCTTCCAAGAGGCTCCACCATGGAAGGATCGTTCAACAGAGACAAAGGACTCTCCACACCATCGTTCTCATTCAACAAACCAAACTCCTTAACCCACTCCGGCTTACTCTCAGCGTCATCCCAAAGCATCCTCGAGTTCAACACAAACCCACACCACTCCAGCTTCTGCGGCAAAACCGCAGCCACATCGTCTATGTAAACCGCACTCTTCCCCGCGTAAGGCAACGTGTTGAAAACATGCCAACCAATCAACTTATCCGTCGTCGCGTTACACGCGGGACCTTGAACTGGCAACGAAGAAGACCTCTCTTCCTCTCCCTCCGCCTCCTCCACCTTTCTTCTCTTATCCATCGACATCATAACCATCTCTTCAGCATTACCGGAATGCGCTAAGATCCCAACGGAAGAGCACCAAACCACTTAACATTCTGAATCTCATCGAAAAACTCCATACTATGCATGTTACTATCATCCGCAAACATCACTACCCCATCAAGCTTCTCCTCCTTCACAACTCTGTTCCCATCAAACATATAATTATTATAGATTAAATATAATAATCCCGTAACCAATTGATTTTAATACCTCAAAGCTTGAAGTCGCATCAAGACCTCAAGTTTAGCACGATCATCCCAAGTATTAGGCATCCTCTGATCAAACCCCACGTGAATCGTCCTCACACCTGACTTGGCGATAATCGAAGCCGTCTCGTTACTCACACCACCAGCTTCCACAACGATCCAAACGACGTCGTATGGCACAAGCATCAGCGAATGCATCACCCCCGTCAGATGCAGCTTCTGGAAAGTCCTGACGTAAGTCGGCGTCACGGCGATCACCGTCCTCTTCGCGCCGCTGCTACTTCCGAACACAGCCTTCTGCTCCTTCTGCACCCTCTCGATGATCCGATGCGCCTTCATCACCTCCACCGGATCCGGATGCGGCCATGGCCTGATTAAGATCCCGTGTCTCCCCACCACCACGCGCGAGCTCGAGCTCTTCACCTCCGTCGCAGTCGCCGTGGAGTTAGATCGTGGCGGTGGCAAGTCGGGGCGGAAGGGAGGAGAGGAGAAGAGGTTGTTATTGGAGGGAGTGGAGATGAGGAAGAAGAAGACTAATCTGGAGAATCTGAAGCCGAGGAGTAAGCTAATCAAGCAGCAGAGGCAGTGGAGGATGAGCCAGAAGACGGCGAGGAGTGACTTCCCGGAGGCGTCTACGGAGGAATCTAACGGAGATCTGAAGCTGTTGTTGTTGCGGCGGTTTAAGTAGCTCTGATGCAGAGCGGAGAGCTTCATCGTCGTTGACTTCCTTCTTTCTACTTCGACTTTAGCTTTAGCTTCTTCTTATGAAAAGATCTAGTTAAGATTACTTGAAGGTCACGACTTTGAGAATCAGTTCGATTATCGCTTTCTTTGCTCCCCCACCATCTCTCATTACGCTTCGATGCAACGCCATCGAAGAAACAACTCTATGGAAAAAGCAGAGGTAAACGACAACGTTCGACACGTGTCGTGTTCCTACTGGGTGGTTAAAACTTTCATTTCTCCGTCTAATTGAGTAAAATTAGGGTCTGTTTATGATTTTTCTGGTTTTAAAACACTATTAAATGCCTGCTTTTAATGACCCATTAAAAAGTGATTACTGAGGAATATATACGAATTTGGTAAAAATTTAATCAAATGATTGATTACGGTTTTTGATGGGCCGTTGGGAAAGGCCCATGATAATGACATACGAACCATGTTTGGTGGGGGAAAACAAGAGTCAGTCAGTTGCACACAAGTTTGGAAATTGATCTCGGTTTGTTTGAGTGTGTGTTAAGGCATGAATATACCGGTTTGGTGGGGGGGGGGGGGGGGGGGGGGGGGGGGGGTTTGGATTGATATCTCTTCGTTTTCACTTGCACACAAAGCATAAACATGACAACTCTGGGTCACCGTTGCTCCTCTACTCTCTAGGCTTGGTTTGGATTAGGTAGACGACATGTTAATAAGAGTAAATTTTTAATTTCTTTTCTTTAAATAACGACTACAGTTGATCCCGTTTTGAATTCGGATAATAATACAATAGCAACGGTAATACAGAGTATTAAAGCTAAGTGCCGTGCTACTGCTACTCATTTAAAAAATATATTATATATATAATTCTAGTCATAATATGCTAAATCTGTAACTAAAACACATCCTTTAATTTGACTGGGCCAGATTTGTTATCGAAAGATATGATTACAGTAGAGAAAATATGATCCATGGTGGGCCTACTAACATTCTCAGGTTGTTCATATTGGACCAACATGTATAATATATTTATCCAAGACTATAGAGCTGGCTAAATAATGTTGATATATGCAAATATTTTCAACTCATATAAATATGAATACTTTCTATTGATCCATGATAGGCCTATTAACTTTTCCATTTGTTGTTATTGGCCCAGCATGTATAATAGATTTGCCTAAGATTGCAGAGTTAGTTAATAATAATCTATAACATTATTGATTTTGATCAGAAAAAGAAAATCTATAACACTATTGATATTATTATTACTTTTTGGTCTAAAGTATTGATGTTTTCTAGCAATAAAACTGATTTGTTATGCAGTTTTATGAAACACTCCACATTTAAGTTTCAGATATATTATCGATTAAGAACGTTGAGTTTATAAAAACCAGACTAAAGTTAACTCGAACTTTTTCAAAAATGCAAAAACTTGCGGGATCAAAATATGATCTTTTGGGATTCGTTAAAGACTACGTTGGACAATCCATCAGAGACTGCGCCAAGACTTGGTGATGAAAATCAAATAAGATCGAATAAATTAAATTAAGACAAAAACGTCGTATCAGAAAAATGAAATATCACTTTTATGACGATATGGAAGTTGATATGATCTTGAAAATTATGGAATTTGCAATATTTTGAAATATTTTTTAATAGATTTATGGAAAGAGGCGGATGCTCTAATCCAACTAAGTTAATGTAATTGATTTATACTATATATGAGAAGAGCTCGTGTGTCTCCTCTTTCCTTATCCAAAAAAATCTAACTTGGTTTGTAAGCTTTGGTTGTGTGAGAGAGAAATTCAATATTTTTGTTTTAAGATTATAGTGAATTCCTTTCTAATTTAGGCTCCAAAAACTTAAACATTCTAGATAAATTTTGGGTAAATAATTTCTTGTGTCAATCTTCTATTTTTCCGTGTTTTTCTTCTGTTATTCGTTATTCTATAAATTTTCATACCTTTTAATTTATATCGACGAGTGTATCAGAGAATGTGTGTGGTATCAACTATCAAAGTTTGTGTGCCTTTGGCTTCTTGATACCAGATCAAGACTGTTTTTCGCCATCGTAAAGTTGTTATTACTTCAACAAAGGATAATTTTACCATATGTTTAAGAAGGGACATAAAGATAAACTTGTTTTAAAAATCAAGTTAGAGATGGTATTGTGTTTTTATATTCATAGAAATACGATGCAGGTGTATAAACAAGTCAATAATTGAATTTCAATAATGCAGTTACGTTGTCGCATGTAATAAGTCAAGTAGTGAAGCGCCGAATAACCAGATTTTGGATAATATAAATGTACTTTACCTACGATTTTGACAAATGCAGCTACATCTCCCTCGGCACTAGCTCACGAGTCTTATTAATTTTCACATGTGTCCTTTGACCTTCGAGGCAAAATTATTACAGTTACAAATCCTGAAAGAACGGACTGTACATAAATCGGCTTTTTGTTTCTACATTGATTACATCATTACAATTTTTTTGACTGAATACACCATTGCAAAATTACTCTCTATAGTACTATGAGTTATAACTAAAAATGCAAACTAATTAACAATGATAACGATCATTGTAGAGACACCCCTAGAAGCAGTGTATGGAATTGTAAGATTTCACTTTTTCTACGCAATAACGTATATTGCGATCGACGCATATCTACATAATAAAACTGATCGCATTTAAATATATTTTCAAACCACATAAATGCATTTGCCTTGACTGGAATACTTGCAAGCTTTTGGGGTCATAACATCACGTTTCGTAAAATAAATTATCACTATAATCATTATGTTCATCTAGAAAACCGTGAAAAATTCGTCAAAAAAAAATCAGAGGCAATTTTTTTTTTTTTTTTTTTTGTAACAATCCGAGGCAAATTGCTTAACCATACATGTGTATGTGTAGGCATACGCTTATTCCATATATAAAATGAACCCCAATCGAGAGAAAAGACGCAAGTGTCCTTTTAACTTTCTAAATACATTGTTGTGAATTTATGGATCCGCTGTCTACGTCTATAATGAAATATCATGGTTTAATACGACGAATTGTGAAAGATCAATAGTACGGTAAACTATATATGTTTGTGGTCTATCAATAGTTTGCTTCTGTTGTATATGCCCTCTCAAAAAATTACATAAAGTTCTGAATTTTGGATAACGAGCATGTTCATGAACCAACCAATTCACAGCTAATCCCCACTGCATTATTATTATAAGAAATACGCTTGATTCTGGCAAGAATTATGATATGAAAGCAAATGTTGACTATTCACTAGCATCCAAACTAAAAGAAAATGATAATATGATGTCGATATAGTTAATTATAAAAGAAGAAAATATATAGTAAACTATAGAAATGTCATAATCTTAGTAAATGTTGTAGATGAAGACATTAGAATTTTAGCTTAACAAGGATATACAGGTTAAATCCGGATGACTTTGAGCAGTTAAAGGCAATTGTCAAGCATGGACTTTAGCTATACTATTATTCTATTAAGTAAAAAAAATGTTATGTAAATTATTTTGTATTCGAGCTATTAGTAATATATTTTGGTGTAGTACATTAATTATTGAATGAATATTTGCAGAAGCACTCGGGTATTAATATTTCTACAAAAGTATTCATATAAGCTATATAACATATTAATATAGCTATAAATCTGCATTTATAATTAACAAACTAATCAAACACACAAAATGTTTAAAGTATGTGTTGTATTTGATATGATTGGTCCTTAGAAATAGGAGAATTATAAATCAATAAAAACATAAAAAACGAGTGAAAATAAGAAGAAAATGCCAAAAGAGTCATCAGACATAATACATCATCTCTTTTTTGGCAATAAATAATAATAAGTGGCAGATTATAAAACATGTAATTATAAGTGTGTAAATTGTGCGTTGTAGTGAGAATACACTTTGTGTAATGTTGTTTATCTAATTTTTGGCCGAACCATGTCTTATACTAATCATAAATTAATTATACAGGAGTGAAGTTGAAATACCATAGGAATCTCAATAAATACATAATATAATATTAATTTCTGTAAATCAAAAATTTCAGTTTGAGCCAGAAGGAATAATAAATAAAAATATTAAATAAGTAAACGAAGAAGTGAAGTATACAAGAACAATAATATCAAATGTAAGTAGTTCATAAGCTTAGAGATGCATTGTTTAGTTATCTTAATTGAAGTTTCGTCTTATGTTGTCATAAGCTTAGAGATGCATTGTTTAATTATCTTAATTGAAGTTTCGTCTGTCACTAGATTGTAAAATGCTATGTATATACATGAAATATCTGAAAACTTTTTGTTAAACTAATAGTTTTCTACCAAAAATGTTCCGTTATAAAATGTTTTTGGACACTGTTGGCCACGCTTATGGAATAATACTAGCACAGGTATGTTCTGGTGATGTAGATAATGGTTTATATCCAAGGGGTTTTCTAAATCAATGATTTGAGGGAAATCAATATTCTAGTAATCCAAGAAAATCCGATATTCAAGTAAACAATAAAAGGATCTGTTACAAATTTTATGATTTTTAAAGAAATTTCAGAGTTTTTGGATAAAAATTAAAATATTAAATATTAATTTAAATAATATATTTAATTACTATAATTTGATCTTTTAATCATTTTATTAAATATATAAATAAATAAAATAAAACAGATTTTCAGATATTTTTTTCATTTCATACTGTTTGTTTTACTTTTTTAAAAAAATATGAAGTGATCTTTTTCTTTTTGGTCAACTAAAAAAATATGAAGTAATATTTTATCTAAAAAAGTTTCGAATACCATTGTAGAAGTGGTATTTTGATCATTGTTCATCAAAACTCAATCAAATCATATTTGATAGACTTTATTGACAAAATTCATATTTTTAAAAATTGGTATTTGGTAAACATAAACAGATGACTAATTTAATAAGTTTAGATTTCATGTAAAATTTGTAAATGCTAGATATAATAAGATGGGATTTGAAAGAAAAAAAAGTTCCGCTCAGATACCGATCTTATATGACCCTCTAAAACCATTATGATTTGCCTTTGTCCCTCGGTGTCGGTCACATAATATTTACGTACTATGTGGACCTACGCGTACGTCTTTTATTGGAAAAAAATACGCATGAATTACTTGGATTTTCTGGACAAGAAGCAAAGCTATTTATGACATACTCACATAGTCACACATAAAAACGCTTTTGCTGCCTTGTTGACTAAAGAATTACAATATTATTCAGAGGAAATTTTACTGTAAAATAACTAAAAATTGAGAAAACTCAACATGTTTACAGTCTCAGATTTAGAAATAATAGCCTTTGGCGAAATATAAATAGATAAATAACACACAAACACACATGGTTCCAATAGAACAGCCGATCTACAACGCATTCAAGTTTTTTTTTGTTCAACCGCATTCAAGTTTTCAATAATATGAAACTGACTGTATAATATTTTTGATTGGTTTGATGCTATAATATTCAGGCGTACATATTAACTATTGTTGATGTGTGGTTTGGCTCAAGCATTTGACTCCAAAGGCACTTTCACCGTCTCTAAATAATTAGTTTCCATTTCAAATATTTGGTGAAGTGCAAAAAGATGGACTCAGCTATAATTGTGGCCTTAAATCCATCGAAAAATAAAGATATTTAGAAGGGTACTATACTATAACAAAGTATATCACTCGCTATTGCGTGGGTGGAACGTCTATTCCCAAACGCCATACAATGTCCACCGACCACCGACTAAAACTTTTTTATTTGGATGCTTAAAATATTCTATTCTTATAACAAAGCTTCGTAGAGTTTAGTGTGACTAATGACATTTGTTGTTTGCAATAATTTAGATAATGCTCACAATTGGAATTAAGATTGCGACATTTTCAGTTGAACTAATTTACACTTCAAGAAAAAAAATTACACTTTAAGGTTAACCACACGGAATAGACACGGACGAATGAGATGCACGCGCTATCAAGTTCTCTCTCAGGCACAAAGACCAAGGCAGACTTTTTCCACCAGTGTTAACAGATCTCCTCCGCTCTTTTCCCCGACTCCACCGTAATCGGCTCCGACAACCGCCGCATAATTTTTTCTGGCAAGAAAAATTAGGCACCGACCGCTCCGGTTTTGAATGGGCTTTCTTTCTACGGTGGCAAAGTTAAAGATGGGTGGATGGATTGCAGTAGATCTACACTTCTCTGGTGACAAAAATTCAAAAATCTGAAGTCTTTGAAGCTCTTTACCTCGCCTCTGAGGACCAGTACTGGAAATTAAAGATATTGGAAACTACAGCACAACTACTAACGCATCAAGATGTCAAATCGTTACACTAGATCCGAAAAAGGAAAATGGGTGGCTGGAGCATCAAGATCCTCATCTCACAGATCCGCCTCTCAAACCCAGCAAATCCAGCAAACCCGAAGTCAGCGAACCCCAGTGAGGATCCCACAAAGCAACAACTCGGAACTCATTGAAGACAACAAGCTCACTCTCTTAGGCCGGGTAACGAACCCCGCAAAACAAAAACCTCAGTGGGTGCTAGACTGGCTCATCCAGTTCTGGAACCTCGAAACTGCTATCACAGGAAGGACGCTTGGACCCGACTTGTTCCAAGCAAAGTTCGAAACAGAGGAAGCGCTTCTCTCGGTGATGAGGCGCGCTCCTTTCCACTACAAAAGATGGATGGTTATCCTACAGAGATGGGAACCAGTGATCTCAGCCTCGTTCCCCAGGCGTACTCCCTTTTGGATTAACATCCATGGTCTGCCTCTCCACTTCTGGACTTTTGAATCATTGGAAGCCATTGCAAAAGCTCTGGGACCTAGGCTCGATGAGGATGTCCCACAGGGCAGGTTGCGCATAGATGTGGACTGCCTCAGGAATCTGGAAATGCACCTCCCGGTGGAGCTACCTTCAGGTGACGTTCTAACAGTGGACCTGGAGTACGAGAACCTCCAAAAGCACTGTTTCTTCTGCTTTTCCCTCTTCCATGAGGTGGACGACTGCCCTACCAAACCAACCTCAGCAAAGGTTTCTACCCAAGATTTGGGAATCAGCCAACATAACACGCTCAGAAACCTGGAGGAGCATAGAAGACGCCAAGACCAACACCGAGTTTCCTCTTCTCTCTCAAGAAACTCAGACGGCCACTCTCGTGGAGACCAAGCTGTCTCGCAACGGTCAACTACCTCAAGGCTGGCTTACTCTGATAGGCGCCATTATAATGAGGCATCTCGTTACCAATACTCTCACGACGCAAGGCAGTCAGGGAGAGCAAATGAAAATTACCAAAGACAGCAGCAGAGGTATCCTTCTGATAGGAGAGAGAGGCGAGATCGTTCTCCGACTCATGCTACAGGGAACCGTCGTACCTCCAGCGACAGGACCCAGTACTCTCAATCCTCCAGAACTCCTCCCCCGATGCCTGAAAGAGAAGAGAGGATTTTACCGGTTATTCCGGAAAGAACAGAGAACTCTGGTCGCTCTTTGGAACGCAGGTCTGCGCTAGAAAGAATAGAGCCCCCACAGCAGGAACAACGTTCAGGTGGGCTCTCAAGCTCGCTCCTAGCTAGGCTTCAGGATGTGGAGGTAAACTACGAACCAGAGGATTTGCGTAACAAGCTGAATGAAGTCAGCTCAGGAAGCAAGAACGCCTATCCTTCTCCTGGTGAAGCTCAAGGATCGGATCAGAGAAGGAGAGCGTCTCTGAGAATAGGAACTCCTGCTGGGCCCAGCTCTGCTAAAGCACCAAAGGCGTCGGCGGTTAAAAGGAAAGCTACACCAAAAACTGCGGCAAAAAAGAAAGCAGCGGCACCATCAGCAGCTAAGGGAAAGAAAACTACTAGAGCAAAAGTTAACAGAAGCCCCTTGCAAAGCACTCGACTATCTAAACAGATGACATCGCGATCCACCAACCCGCCTCGGAAGAAACTGTGTGTGGAACGCATGTTGGATGAAAATATACCTGGCGCTCAGGCTCAAGACCCTCCAACACTGGTTCATGTCCCTGCGACAAGGAAACGAGCGGATTTTCGGGGTCCGCGAAACCCGATTCCTTAGCTCTTGTCTGCTGGAACTGTCAAGGATTGGGAGGTGAATTGACAGTTCCAAGGATCCGGGAGATTAAAAAGTCTCTGAACCCGGATATACTCTTTCTTATGGAGACTAAAAATCAAGATGATTTTGTACTTTCAGAGCTCAAATTCTTAGGCTACGAGCACCACATCACTGTCCCACCGATAGGACTCAGCGGAGGCTTGGTGCTGTTTTGGAAAGGGGATGTGGCTCTCAACATTCTCGATGCTACACCGCACTACATTGACACAAAGCTGAAGGACAAAGAGCGCCATTTGGAGATCAAAGGTGCTGCCTCTCGAGGTTATGTCGGCTCTGCTCTAGTTGCTGAGACACTGGCTGTTAGGGAAGCTTTGCAAGTAGCTTCATCGGAGGGTTTCTCACGCCTCCAAATCATGTCGGACTCAAGTGTCCTCATCTCTGCCCTGCGATCAGGGGAAGTTCTGAACGAGATAGCGGGACTGTTATGCGATATCAGTCACCTCATTCTTCTCTTCTCAACTCTATCTTTTGTTTTAATTCCCCGTGCGGATAACTTTGTGGCTGACGGGTTAGCAAAGAACGCTTTAGCTTCCTTTTGTTTATTGCTTGCTGTATGAAACAGATTTTAGTTTTAAATCAACAACTTTTGACCAAAAAAAAAAAAAGGTTAACCACACGGAGTTGGCTATTTAATCACAACCACACTAAAAATAGAAAAAAAATAGTAAAACAAGGATGTGTGTGTGGTAGAAATTCTATTAACTATTATAGAAAATTCATTTGATTATTTACAATTGTAGATAAATCTTATAAAATTTACACTATATTTTTACATAAATAGTGAAATTAAAAATAAAAAAACAACTATTAGTAAGATGTAAAAAAAACAAGAAACAAAAACAAAAAAACAAAACAAAGCACCTCAGGAATCCCACTAACTTGTCCCCAGAACAGAAGGAGACACGCGTGTCGTTACCGTCCCCTTCCCTATTTAATGGCTTAGTGCAACAAAGCATTAAGTAAGGTAAAATAATTGTGTTAATGCTTGAACATATTGAAGAATTTTAAAACCTATACAAATTCAAAATAAACCCAATTATTCTCGTTTCCCAAATTCCACAACAGCGACCGACTTCCCTACGCTAATACTATTCCTATTACATGCAATCATAAATATCCTCTGTTTACTTTTATTTTCAGTTTACTTTTATTTGATAAACCCTATCGGCTGATCCGATCGGCCCCGGGAAGAACGCACTTAGTACTACAGAGTGGACTGGCTACCACACTGCCTAACCCGAGTTTGGAATACCTTCCGACTAATGCCAGGGGGTGAACCAGTTTACTTTTATTGGTTAAGGGGTTTTCAATTTATTGACGATTTGACAATTTCAACTACGTAGTCGAGTGTAATGTAAAGTTAATTAGAAAAAACTGAACAGTTGTTGACGAGAGAAGTTAAAACCAATTCAATCGTAGATGAGCCTGAGATACTGAACATTTTCACACATGTTCAAAATATCTACGTAAAATAATGCAGATGAAACATGCATCTCTCATGAACGAGATCGGTATATCATGGATTTGCACTTGGAATCGACGTGAAGCATGTTTTATTTTAGAGCGATCGAGAAAATCGAATTTAATGCTGTTAATCAAATCAGAGTTTCACACTATATATAGCATACGAAAATTGTAAATTTAAAGCAAACTAGACGTGTATTCTGTGACAAAACTAATTGTGAAATGAGGTATGTTCAATCTTAATTTAATTCAAATCGTCGACAAGAAAAATTTACTTCAAATCCTTTTATTGTATAGTTACGCTGTGGAAATTAATGTTTATAAACATCCAATGAAAAGAGCCGACGAGCTTTATTTAAAACAAGGTGCATGAGCGTATTAATTTAACGCAAATATTTTAGTTCCGTCCAAACAATAAAGACAAGAGAGTAATAAATACTATTTTATCTAAATGCGTATATATATGAATAAAACTTAGCTTCACCCCCTAAGGTGAATCTCTACATTCACCCACCAATAGAAATTAGTTAATTGAGATTTGATATCTCTTAAAAAAGGAAACCAACTAATAAGAATTTAATGAAATAAAATTATGTTTTTAGATAAATAAAAAATAGTAGCAATTATCAAAAAAATATAACTTTTTAATATTAATAAATCCGTCAGAAAATACTAAACCCTAAACCCTAAATACTAAACCCTAAACCTTAAATTCTAAATACTAAACCCTTGGGAAAAGTTTGAACCCTTGGGCAAATCCTATACCCTAAACCCTTAAATTTAAACCAAACCTTAAATTATAAACTAAATCCTAATTTCTAAACCCTAAATCATAACCCCTGATAATAAACCCTAAATCCTAAATTCCAAAATGGTTTATGGTTTAAGATTAAAGGTTTATGATTTAATATTTTCAAAGAGTTTAGGGTTTAGGAGTTCGTGTTTAGAATTTAGGGTTTAATATTATGGTTTATGATTGCGGGTTTAGGGTTTAAGATTAACGATTTAGGGTATAAGATTTGCCCAAGGGTTCAGGCTTTCCCCAAGGGTTTAGGGTTTAGTATTTAGAATTTAAGGTTTAGGGTTTAGTATTTAGGGTTTAGTATTTTCTGACGGATTTATCAATATTAAAAAGTTATATTTTTGTATAATTGCTACTATTTTTTATTTATCTAAAAACATAATTTTATTTCATTAAATTTTTATTAGTTGGTTTCCTTTTTTAAAGATATCAAATCTCAAATAACTAATTCCTATTGGTGGGTGAATGTAGAGGTTCACCTTAGGGGGTGAAGCTAAGTTTTGTTCTATATATATTGTCAGGGAAGATGAGATTGTTGTCTCTGTCTTAGAAAATATCAAAATATATAGAGAAAAACGAAAAAAAGGAAGATATATATTCGAAAGTTATTAAGAGATTAGTGTCGGTGATCTTTTGAACTCCTCCTTTGCGGTTTCGTGTTCCTCTACTCTTCTTGGCCCACGTGTTCATCATATCTCCCTCCGCATGTAATCGCTTCGCCGTCAAACTCACATCTTCTTCTTCTTCTCTAAAGCTTCTCGTTGATTATAAGTCTTTAGATCGGTGAAAAAGTTTATTCTCACGTTGATTTTTGGACTCTCCGGCGAAAACCCATATGGAGACAGCGAGGGAAGTGGCGGCTGCTGTTCCAACTTCGACGGTTGCGTCGGCGGGGGCGACGAGGAAGAGAGAGAAACCGTATAAAGGGATAAGGATGAGGAAGTGGGGGAAGTGGGTGGCGGAGATCAGAGAGCCTAATAAACGGTCGAGGATATGGCTTGGCTCTTACTCTACTCCTGAAGCGGCGGCTAGAGCTTACGACACGGCGGTGTTCTATCTCCGAGGTCCGTCCGCTCGGCTTAACTTCCCGGAGCTTTTAGCCGGCGTTACAGTGGAGGGAGGAAACGGTGGTGGGGATATGTCGGCGGCGTATATAAGGAGAAAAGCGGCTGAGGTTGGTGCTCAGGTGGATGCGTTAGAAGCTGCGGGAGGGAATCGTCATCACCATCATCAGCAACAACGTGGAAGTCATGAGTACGTGGATGATGATCATAGTGCTAATCATAGTGATTATCGTCTTAATGATGGTCACAACGAGTGTAGTAGTAGGAAAGGGTTTAAGAGGTGTAACGGGTCATGGGAAGCCGTCGATTTGAACAAAATACCCAACCCGGAAACTTCTGATGACGATTAGGATCTTTCTCCCTCCCACCAAGAAAAAACCTTGTAGAAGCAAGGAAGGTCTAAAGAATGTTTATCTTTATGATGCGCCTGGGGTTGCTAACATGCACCTCCACCCTGAGTTTGTGGATTAGTAGTACTAAAGTGTAATGATATTTTTTCCATAAAATAGTTTTCATTCGATCTTTCTAAAACTTTAATTATCGTACTCAGAATCAAAGTGTTGCATGCCTGAGATATACTGTATGAAACAAATTGAACCATCTATTACTAGTATGATGGTTTCTTCTCGAGCACAGCATATTCTTCTCTCATAATGTTTTATTTGAATAAATTTGATAGTTAGTTTTCTCATATATAGAATAAACGAATTAAAACTCAGTTTGGTTTCAACTCAAGTACAGACTGTACAGTTTAGTATTAGTTGGAGGATTGTATAGGTATAGTTTATCCCGTATAAAATGCGGATGGAAACACGGCGGCGAGTGAATAGCAAGCAGAAGCAGGAGACTTAGGAAATAGAAGTGAGTGTTCGGGGTTGAGAGAAGGAGCAGACAAAGAGTGTCCTACAGAACAAATACGGTAAGTGGGTCTTCTTGTAACTTGTCCGATCTTAACAACTAAAGGTATGTCTATCTCCATTATCGTAACTACTAAAGTCATTTTGGATTTGGAATTTTTAACTTTTTGCCCTATAATCTTTTTTTTTTTTTTTGGGTGAATACAGCAAAAACCCATTTCAAAAACTTGCTCGTTTTTGATCAAAAAAAAAAAAAAACTTGCTCGTTTCTTGTTAATAGTCTTGTTATGAAAAGACTGCCCAGGAACGTGTATTTTTCTTTCTCTATGAGAGCCAAGACGTGAACCCGACCAACTTTCTAGTTCGTAATCCTTTATAATTATTAGTTTGTCTTCTAAAATCAGTGAAAATTCAGATCCAACGGTGTTTTGTCCTTTTATATAAGATAGACACAACAAAAGCTTGATTTTTTTGCAGTTTCCTTAGCCAGCTAATGATGAGCATGACCTTGCAACTAACTCCTTTTCTTTTGCAACTTATTATATTCTTTTTGTAATTAATTGGGCACATCATGAAACCCTTTTTTCACATCATGAACTCTTATTATAACTAAATCTACAGCAATCAAGTAAAAATAAAATTCCAAACTTTGAAAATGTTGCGCAACTGAAAACGAATAATCACCGATACGATTGTACTGAAAACGAATAATCCTTATAACGGTTGTTACTTTGGTGGTTAACCAAATGTAGAAAGTGGTTTGAATATTTTTATAAAACAAAATTTCAAAAGCATAATTGGATGAGAATCAAATACCCAAAGCATCTGGTCAATAACCTAACCCATCAAACAAATGAGAAGCTGATTCTGTAGAAAAAAAGAAAGAAAGTAAGGAGTGTACTTACCACTTACCAGAGTCAAACAAAAGCGGGGATAGGATCTTTGATGCTTCTAGAGTTCACTATAGGCTTCACTTAGATACGGAACTCTTGTAACATAAGTTACATATCTATATAATTCTAATACGAGGTACAATGTTGAATACTTGGTTTCTCACGCTTATTCTCTTTAATGTTTGATCATTGTTGATTTCTACAAGCCTTTTTCTTGGTTTGGTTCATATCTTTTTCAAGTGTTTCTATCACCAGTGCACTTTATATGAAGTGCTAGCTCCTCTAACCACGTTTCATCTTGAGATAATACCGACTTTTTCACAGAAAATATAAAAAGGATAAATGATGCGAAAGATGATGTGATTCAACTCAACTCTGAGACTGAGACGGGTAGATGTTAAATCTCACGTACCAATTTGCCATCCGAATCTACCATAGGGAGCCTGCGATATTCTAGTGGGAAACAGAAAAAGAAGATTAAGTTAGAGAAGAATGTGAAATCTGGATAAGGAAAAAAAAAATGACGGCAGTGAAGATAAAGGTAAAGACAATAACTTAGCAGCATCTTCGAGGTTGGTGTTTTCCTCAACAACAACTGGAGTTAGTGTCATGATTGTCATCATATCGCCAACAAGCTTCCATTGGTTTTGCTTAGTAGCTTTGCCACTGCAAGTGTTCGTATCGGATCAATATATTTGTATGATACAAGGTCAAGAGATATGAAAACAAAAGAGATTTACAAACGAATCACTTGAGAACGTTTATCATGCAAAACTTGTAACATGAACACAAGTTTGTTGAGGGAACTCAAGTGAATGCAATTATACATGGTAAATTGCGTCAGACAAAACAACTTTCTTAGTAAAGTTCACTTCACACTATTTACTGCTGATAATCTGAATCGGGCCAACGAGACCACTGAGGACAAAAAAATGAATTTGACTGTTTTGAAAAGCATTCAGGTAAAAAATTGTTAATAGGAAAAAAGAGGGCCACATACTTACCAATTGCTGTCAACCTCAGGGAACATGGAATTCTCTGTTCTTCCACTACCTATTAGATAAGCAAAAAAGGGCAGCAAATAACATTCCAGGGGTGAGAGAAGAAGCTTTTTGTTCATTTCACATTTGAGCGTGCTATCTCGTAACGAATGAGACACAAGGTAATCATCATAACATTGAAGTTTCAGGCTTTATACTACCATGTGAGCAAGTAGCTTTTTTTCTCTACAATTCAAAGGGAAGAATATCTTCAAAATAAAGGTAACCAAATACACCAAATGGTATTAGCTGGCCCATTTACCAGTCCAAAGCCAATAAATCATAACCTGAAACAAGCCCAACCTGCAGCAACAAATTAAGATTCCCTCAATAAGCATCCAACCAAACCGACATATTCGAAAGTTAACCTCCATGAATACATAAGTGGATACTAATCCAATTCCAGTCTTTATCTATCACAGGAGACCATGTGACTCTATTCTCCACAAGGATTTCTAGAGCTGTAGAGAAGGGAAAAAAAAAAGATATCCATAGGTTGAAAACGGCTCGACTATTTCACGCAACCCTGATGGAGTTTAGAGAGTATCAAAACATTTTCCTTCATCCACAGTGGTGATAGGTGATAGGTTTAGCCACGCGCAAGTCTTCCTTCTTTATCATGAACACTCCACTTCTCGGCTACAGAAACATTCAAATATATACAGCTTTGTGTGCTTAGTTACTTGTACAACATTCAAACCTAACTCTAGGATCAAACCCAAAACAACTTCAGAAACAATCGAATCTCAGATCTGCAGCTCACCATGGTTGACTAAAATGTATTTGATTAATATCACATAACTAACATGTTACACGAAACATTTTGATGCCCAGACAATGAATGCAGAATTATTTTGCCTACTTTTTTAGTTTATGGCTGCAAAAACTTTGTTTGTAATCATTAGATTAGTTACCATTAGACTGAAGAAAAATATAAAATATACTACTTTAGCGAAATTCAGCAAATTGTTGTCTCTAAAACTTGTCGTTTAACATGTTTTTCGCCAACCACCCTTAATGAGATATTTTCTTCGGGCTTAAAACGAAAGAATCGTACTTCATGCCTCAGTAAGGCCTGACCCATCGTCCATCATGTAATTTAGTTATTTGTGTGGAACATCGAAACAAATTAAAAGCAAATTAAAAAGTGAAAAAGGAAATGATTCCTATATTGATGAAAACTTGAAAAGGTATTGGTCCCTCCATTAAGTACCGTGAATTATTGCAAATGGGACCGTTCTAACATTTTGGTGTGGTTTCGAGATAGTATCAAAAACAAGAGATAAAATCAAAACATAATTAAAGGAAATAAATTGTGTGCGTGTCGTCGGTGTCGAAGGATGTTTGGGAAACCAAGTGGGGTTAATTTCAAAGATTTACAAAAATGGAAAGTCTTTGGACCGCAAAACGTATGGACATCGTACCTAAGTCCCTGCTCCTTACTATATTTGTACATTAACGTGTTTTCCCTTTGTCCCTTTTTTTTGTCGTCTCCTTTAGATTTTTTTTCCTCCGACTCAATAATTTAACCCTAAGTCTTGATTTGTCCCCAACCTATCCGGTGATTTACCCTTCACTTATTATTTATATTCCACTGCCTCTTCTTTTATTAACACACGTAGCATCATCATTCAAGTACTCTACATATGTTCCTAGTTATTTTAGATTACATTCATTGGCTTTGCTATCACTAATCAGTTTTGTCGCTAGGCACTTAGGCAACAAGAGAACAAACACATATTACATCATAAAGTAGTAACCTTCAGCTAATGAAACAGTATTGATGAATGAATTTGGCCGGGTTGAGCTGGAAATTCATCAGAAAAAACAAAGTATTGTGATTTGAAACTTCAACATTCTTTTACTTTGAATTGTTTCTTCTATTGCAGTTTCGTTTAAACTTTTTTTGGGTAGTGATATATTTCATCCCTATGTTATTTACTTCATGAGTCGAATCCAATTGTCTAGAAGAGAAGGAAAAAAAATGCTCGTGAAGACACGAGACATCGAGGAGAATCAATCAACTATCAGCTCGGCAGCTCGCTCACATGGCCCCCACATTGAACGAGTAATAAACTACCACGTAAGCAGTTTAAAAACGGATCCTACTTAAGGTTCGTTGGAAGCCTATCAAGATTTGGACAACCTCACAAATCGAGATTCTATCGATACCGTCCGATGTTTTCCACGTTCGCTAATCTCGGACTTGATTGCGATTCCAATATTATATTTTTAATGATATATGCGGGAACCTTTGGATATCAGCTTAGCTGTAAATCCTTATCTCCTAAATAATTAATAACGTTGTATTTGATACCATGTTATCTCAATGACATATGATTATAGTATTCAAGATATTTTGCCCATTATCAAACAAGATCCACAGATTTGATTTGCATTTAAATTGAAGATATTATACGTGGTACTCTCTACGTGTCGACATTCTAGTTCATGTACCTGAAATTGTCCATTCAGTTTATGACATAGACATACTTTCGAAATAATCCAATTACACGTTTAATATGAAATTCAAAAGATATATTAAGAAATCTACTTTATTCTTACTCGTACAAACTGTGTCAACATATAGGCAAGTAGATTGAGGTAGATATAGGCATTGATTCTTTTAAATATGACATGGTTAATGTACTAGGCATATTAACATCCGCATGTGACATCTTCGTGGCTAGTGGGAGTGTAATTTGTATTTATTTTATATGGAAACAGGAAGTACAAGTATGTATTTGTTTGCTGATATCAAATAAGTCTATATAAATTGTAGAAATGATCTCCTGTGGTGTATCTATTGTATTTGTACCTTTAATTAAACGTACATTCAATAATAACAGCTCTTTGAGTACAATTTTGTCATATCGTATATGTCGCATATCGAGGGAGTATAAAGGTCTAATAACATCAGATGAAGTAAAATAGTTATCTTTTTATTTGGATACAATTTGGATTGCAGTTAAAATGAAATTTCATGGGGTGATTGGAAATAATAAATAGTTTTGTGGGCCTATTTTATTTTATTTGGAAAGAGATATAAGAGACAGAGTATCTCTCTGTAAAGTGGGCCGTGGGCTTTAATTATTATTCACATACAAACGCATATATAAATACAAAGTATACATACATGTTGTGCAGTGAGATGTTATGTATCACAGACAGACATATCACGTCTCTAACAAATCAAGCTTCTATATGCTAATAATATCGTATGTGGGTTTGTGTATAAATATAGTGAGAGAGAGATAAAGGGACATCTTTGACCAAAAAAAAAAAAAGAGATAAAGGGACATGGAGAGAGAAGAGAAGTAGTTTCCACTTGAGGAAAGCAACATGTTCAACGAAAACCATTATTGGAATGTTTGTTATTGCATCCCACTCAAAATATGGACAACGTGTCTAAGTGTAAAAAGCTTAGGTTAAAGATACTACTGCATGTTTAACTGATTTTGGTTTGTTACATTTATATCATGCCTCAATATATATCATGTATAAATGTTTTGTGTTCGTTTTGGTTAAACATATTATTTACTTTTAAACTATTTGTAGTCATTACAATGACTTTGTAATAAACTCAGCGGTAAATTCGCAAAGTGGGTGGTGACATGGCAACCTCAGATTTTGATTCAAAACCTTGTGGGATCACGGTCTTTCCTCTGGACCCAACATATACACGAAATAAAATTGTATGTTTCCCTTTCCGACGCAAGTCCTTCTCCTTCATCTTTCTCTCTTTTTCTGTATTTTTCACTTATTTGTTTTCTTTATTAAAAACAAAACAAAATGATTATATTTTCATACTGATTTTTGTGGAGGCTTCTCTACAAAAAGTCATGAAGTAACTGATTTTCGTATTTTAAGAATAAAAAATGATGGAGGTGATGTCAAGAATGACGATTTTTGTCACAAAAAAATATAAAATAAACGAATCTAACAATCCACTCTTATTACAATACCAAATGTATAGTTGGCTCCAGCATTGTAGTCAGAAACTAAACAGCGTCCCGGGTCTGAGCGAGTGTGAAGCACTCAACGAACGGAGCAAGGAGTAAGAACACACGCGTACGAATATCACGTGAGGTAAAAAATACGAGGTAGAGAAAAACGAAAGGGCATTGGTGGATGAAAGTGGACCCCGCAATTTGTCCGTACCAATGGATTGATCTTTTCTGGTAACATTTTCCTTTTCTTCTCATAATTCGTTTTTCCCTTTTTTGCTATAACCAAAAATCTCTTTGCTTTTATCTATTTATTTACGTTGATATCCTTGTATTGCCATCATATTTTCAATTTAACCCCAAAGATTTATCATTGCCCCTCGTTTTCTAAGTAATCGAATTTAGAACTCTCCAAAAGAACATTCTATTTTGAATTTTGTAAAACTTATATTTGAAATTTTAAGTTAGTTCTCCAAAAAAAAACTTCAAACTTAAGC